>NW_008751662.1:22538-43955 GCF_000715545.1 Opisthorchis viverrini
AACTCGAACGAGAGCGAAACTCGAGTACAGTGCTTCCCCCTTTGGTGTGGATTCACCAGAATAATTGCGCCAGGACAGGAGGACGACTGTCCAAAACGAGAGTGATGTGAAGCTGAACAATACACCTCCCGCAAAACCCCCACATGCATCAAGAAATAGCTTTCTTTCACCCAAATCTCCACCCAATCATCATACAAGCAAATATATGGCTCATCAGATTTTTCGCCGTTTCGACTTATTCCCGGCCTCTGTTTGAGCGCGTGCCTCTGATCCTTCACGGTCTTTGAATTCAGCTGACACTGATGTCTGTCCCTTTGCAGATTAGTCCGATGGAACAAATTCGCGCCGTAACACATGTGCTGGCTAGATATGATGGGAGGGAAATGTCACCTGATTGTCAGATTTCAGGCAAATCCTTTTTGTAAAAGTCAATTATTTGTTAGGGGGGCGAGAGACTCAACGAGAATTTGCGTCTCACGTACTACTAAATTTTCTTTCGCCCTTCTTTGGATTTCAGTACACGCCTGGACAGTTTGTAAGACAGAACAATATCTAGGATATCCTTCTGAAAATGAAAAAAAAACTATTTTCTGTTGGATTTTGACTTGAACTAAGAAAACCGTAATAGGTGAAGCAGGTCACGTGCGTTTATCTAGGATATCTGAAAATGAAAAAAAAACTATTTTCTGTTGGATTTTGACTTGAACTAAGAAAACCGTAATAGGTGAAGCAGGTCACGTGCGTTTAAACTAAGGGGAGTAAGACTTCAAGAGAGAAGTATATCACGCTGCTGCCACGTACGCTCTATCGATTGGTTCTCAGTTTGAAAACCAACCTACTAGGAGATAAGGTTTAGATGCTTGACTTCCTCGCGTTGTAAATACAGAATAGGGAAGTCAGCGGGCTCAGATGCACAGCATATTTGTGCGATCCTAATGCAACCGAATACTACTGGAAAGTTACTAGTAAATGTGCTTACCAGATTGATATCCTAGGCAGATCACATCAGCAAAACGCACGTTTTATTCATTACTATTCAGCCGAGTCAATCACCGTGATCGTACAGCCATGTCCTGGCTTCACTAATACCACGCTCGGAGGGGAAACGTTTGAACCTCATTCCAGTGGTTCACCTTTCACGATGAGAATTAATCAACGGATCGTGCTCAATAGCAATGGGATTGGTTTTTTTCTACTGTTGCACCTGAAGTTAAGCGGTTATAATGTTATACTGTTGACAAAGCCGTTTTCAAGTAGCATCTCGTCCCAGTTTGTCGGATGTTCAACCGTTTCCTTCTAAATTAACTTGTTGGTTTCTCGTTGATATGAATACAAGCAACATTAGCGAATGACAAAGAAATGGTAGTTATCGAATTTCCCGCATATCGGGTTGAAGCAGAACACAAGATTGAAGGAAACTCGGGGACTGCTCCTACCTAACGATGCCTAAGAGGGACATCGTCATGGGTTATCGCAGTAATTTAGTTACTTTCAGCGTGCTTTGAAATCCAATATTTTCATTCAGCTTCACATCAAGAATATAAACGAGCTGGCTTCACTAGGTCCGCCTGTGAGGTCATCTTGACTCAACCCGAATTCCCTTAACGTGAAAAGATTTCGTTCTGAGGGCTATCGTAGTTTACTCCACGCCCAATAATAAAATGGCTTCAGAGCTGACACGAGTTATTACGCAAGACAAACGACAGGGAATGTGGGGTAGTTCATCTCTTGCTTTATGCGGTGAATGACACAACTTCAAGTGTTTTCAGTCATCGGGAAATATACTCATTTGCAAATCAATTTGGTTTTCGCGAGAGACTCAACTGAATCTCTCATTTATGATATTCTACAACTGAATGTGCTGCACACAGGCCACCCATGTATCAGTTGTCACTATATTAGAGATATCGCAGTATATTTTCACAAAGGAAACTACTCACAAGTTTGCTGAAAACTCTTCGACAGCCCACAACTGGCTTCGCCCTCCTTGGGGCTCATCAGGTAGGCGCAGTCCCCGAGTTTCCATCAACCGTTTTCGAGAAATACACTCATTTGCGAATCAGTTTGGTTTTTTACGGCAGACCAACTAAATCTCTCGTTTATGATATTCAGTTGAGTCTCACGTGAAAACCGAACTGATTCGCAACTGAGTGTATTTCTCGAAAACGGTCCAATTTGGGTTCAAGTAGAACAGAAGGTTGATGGAAACTCGGGGACTTCGCCTACCTGATGAGCCTCAAGAAGGGTGAAACCGGTCATGGGCCTTCGAAGAGTTTTCAGCAATCTTGTGAGTAGTTTGTTTTCAGTTATGTTTTGTCAGACACACTGATTCCAAGCTTCATTCTTGGCTCCAACTCAACTACCAGGCCAGACAAAACTTTCACAGCTAAGGTTTCCGGAAACTCTTGTCGTGTCTTCTGTCTGAGACTAACTGGTGATGGTTCTCCCGGGCTTCTTGAAGCTTCTTGCATCTTCTACGATGCTTTGTCTTGCGGTTTTTATATGTATCGGATGAGTTATTCATTACTTGTCACGTTTGGGAATCGCTGCGTCTCCAAATCACTCCCTGTTTAGATACAGGACCCCTATACTCTTGTTGTGATCAAGGTGAGTGAACTTTTGTGGTGTCCTTATTGGGGTCACTTACTATTTTTGTGATTGTACGAAACCGAACGGTCAACGGATTTGCTACACAGCTACACAGGAAGACGGTGGAAAAGGGAGCCAACCAGTCAACCATCTGGGAAGACGGTGGAAAAGGGAGCCAACCAGTAGAGTAAAAGACACTCTTCTACAGAGAAATCCTCTCTACCTTGTTAGTATCATCATCATTTCTTTCAGTTGCACATTCTAGATCAGACAGTGATTCATACACCCTAAGTTATCGAAGTTTATTCACGTTTAAATCGTTCAGCCTTTTGAACGTCTAACAGTTTCTGGTTCGTTGCCAACATTCCAGCTGCCATACTCATCGTATGTAGAAAGGACTTTCTCGGGCTTGGTTAATACCTGGGAGAATTGATCCACCTGGGCAAGAAATCAGGTTATTGATCGGTAACAGCACGAGAATTTTCCAAATAGTGGAACATAAACTATGAGCTAGCTCCCGACGGTTTATTGTAGCCAGCGGGAAAAAACCCACAATCCGTGGAAAGCTACATTCATTCCCTTGTCCTGGGCACCGTATGCAGCTTAAGTGAACGGGATTTTATCGGCTTAATCGCGATTTGACCCATCTCCTTGGGCTTATCTTTGACAAATAACTTTGACATCGGTGTTGACAACAGTGTTTATCCGCGCAATGCTCCACATTTTGGAATATGAAAATGCGAAGACAGCGCCGGATTTTTTTTCTGTGACATTGCACCACCTCATTCCAGGTGAGGGGTAAAAATTTCTTGATGAATTGAACAGTTGTTCGGGGTGTGAATCGATTTAATGAGCGATGACAGTGCATACATACTTAGTCAGAAATCCAGTTGGTCTGTTTTGAGTAGAAAACGGAAACCGTCTTAGGGACAATGAGTCAACTTGGTCGGACGAATGTACGTACTGACAAGTAGACTGCTGCTGTTTAGTTGCCAAATTTCCAAAACTTTGTTCAGTCAGTGATGGAACAGCAAAGTTGTCAGACTACATACATGTTTGCACCCGCAAGATTTCCAGTTTTCTCAGCTCCATCAGCTGCTGAAAACTCGGCAGGCAGGTTTACCAGGCCAAAATCCTCCCGTAAGAGAAACTGACAGGTCATTTATCACAAACTAGCTATGTGTGTTAGTTTAGTCAAACATGACAAGCAGTACTATGGTGTTTTTTCCTCGTGCCACAGGTATCAGTTAAAGCTGACATTTCACTCCAACTGAGATAGTCTTCATTCACAGTCCAACTTTGGTTAGGGGCAAACGAAACCAATGCACTTTCACCTATGTGCAGTTATTATCCTTTTGTTATCATCGTTTCTACAGTAATCACGGCTTGTTATGCATACGGTTCATACTGCGAAGTCAAATGAATCCAACCGCCAAAAAATCGGTAGCAAATCGATGAGAAATCCTATTTTTCATGTTTTGCAGACAAGAAATTTACTGATATTTGGAGTGATTAGAAGGGAAGTGTGTGTGTGTGTGTGTGTGCATGAAAAGTGCGGCCAGATGGGGGCGAGATGGTTCAAATGGTTAGAGCGTGAATTTACTGGCCGGAAGGTCCGTGGTTCGAACCCGACTTCTGCCTCCCGACTTCCCCTGTCTAGGCTAGGGCATCCTGGCAGTATCCCAACCCTCGTGCTTCCTTCGGTGGCATGGCAATAAGGCACCCAAAAGGTGCTACAGCTGAACGATTTCAATCTGGGCGGAAAATCTGAGAAGCATTGTACAGCTGTTTTATCCTTATTGGGAATCATTAACAGTACTCGTCTCACGAGATCCAGAGAGTTTTGAACCAGCCACATGCTGGCCAGTGGTTTAACATTCAAAAACTAGGCCGCGAGTGGCTTTCGCTTAGACAGAATATAGTACCATTCATCTTTCAACGATGGAGACCAAATCACGTGGTCACGTGCTGACTGGCATCTCGAGTGACAACTTTTCAGATAGAAGTTTCATTCATCTAATGAAATTTCTGTTCTTTGAATTCCGCACATCTGATATGCGAGGAGAGCATGTTCCCACTACTCCACGAGCGCACGCTGGAGTCATCCGAATTCTTACGCCTGAACAGGTGAAGATGTTCTCTTTTGAGTGATGCGAGCAAAATGCCAGACGCCTCGAACGACAATCGAGTAACATACCTTGGTTGTGCCGATCGATTGGCCCGCCAGTTAGGCGTTCCCAGTCAGTCGAACGAGAACGTGTTCACCTGTTCAGACGTAAAAATTCGACATGAAAATTCGGATAAGTCCAGCATCCGCTGGTGAAGCAGTGGTAACACGCTCGACTCGCGTGTCAGACGTGCGGAGTTCAAACCCCGGCACGGCCATTGGATATGCACTGCTGATGAGCTGTAATAAGGGCGAAATTCGAGTCCAGTACTTTGTGCGGGCTCACCAGAATGATCGCGCGAGGGCAGGAGGACGACTATTCAAACAAGAGTCATGTGACTGTGTATTCTACAAAATCCTTCAACCACCAACACCTGAGATTTATATTCACCTATAGATTGAGCATAGTGTGAGATAAGTACTTTTTTTACTGTGGTTTCGTCCTGTGGCATCAGCAGTATGACAGGACTAATCGTGCTGCCCCAATTTTCACTACTGAATAACATTTCTAAAGGACATTCCATTGGACTGAGAGCTTCCATAGAGAGTGGCTTGTGCGAGTGATCAGATGATGGATTAGAGACAACTCGCTCCATGTTTCCCTCTGCACGGATGGTTGGATAGAGCGATTTAGAGTTTCATCTGTTTCTCCCCTGAGAGTGAATTACACTTAAAATGAGCAACTTACTTAGTGAAACTCGCCGGAATGACTTTTGTCCTACAATTCAGCGATTCACCTGCAGCTGTTCATCCGCCACCTACCTGTTTAGCGACCGAATGGGATGGCGACCTCAAGATAGCTTACAATAAGCAACAGTTCAACACCGATTTTCATGTTTACTTAAAAGTGAACATCTATTCAACAGATGAACTTCCGGAGAGTTCCTGATCAAATCTGAGTTTCAATGTACTCACAGTTAATCGCTGCATTTTAAAGATTCCTAAAGCCATTTTTCAGCTGGTTTGATTTTGTTTGGAATAGGGAAACGACTGCAAAGAGTTGTACCCATGCAAGAGTTGAAAAGTGCTGCGGTGCTGTGATTCCAGTCAACTTGGTCTCTTCTGTCGCACCATTTACGTACTGCTAGTTGTTTTCAGGTCTCGAAGCGGTGGGCTTGTAGCAACGATGCCATTTTAACTCAGTGAACGCAGTATAAACAGATCTTCTCTTCAGTTTACATGCGTTGGAACAAGTATAAAACCTCAGGTTTCCAACTCCACTGACATGAAATAAAGAGGGGCGAAACCGGTCGTGGGCTGTCGAAGGGTTTTCAGCAAACTTGTGAGTAGTTTCCTTTATGAAAATATACTGCGATATCTCGAATATCGTGCCAACCGAAGCATGAGGCGGTCTGTGCGCAGCACATTGGCTATTAATTGTCAAAAAGTCAACCAACACCCAGAGTGTGCGTCCCACATTGGATAAAAGAACTTTAATCGTTCTTGTGCGGTGTTTTTCTAAAGGGCAAACGTCATATATGAAACCTTGACGATTTAGTTCTAAACTAAAGCTATCTAAGGTTGGTTGGTAAGGAATGAAATTCTGACTGCAGAACGACCTTTGACCTGCGCGTCAAATATACGAACATCAGCAACAAGTTCAAGCTTCAGACCAACTGTCTTTCGGACGTTTCGATCCCCTCATCGCCTGAGAGCTGACATGTCTACGAATTAGCTAAGCCTTACTTCACTCTGGCGCACTCAATATTTGTGTTTCCTACGTTGCGGAAATCAGTAGCCTGGCAGAGTATGGTGAGTTAGGTACGTTCACAAAAGAGAGAAACAATGGCTTCCTCGTTCTTCAAGTGCAGTAAAAAAGAAACAGGCTAATGTATTTCATGATCAGCTTGGTTATGGTTGAACAGTGGTCCTTTAATTCATCACTCGCTTTTTGAACTTCAGTAGTATCTCTCTTTAGTTTTACTTAGATTTACCTGAAAGAAACAAAAACATATGTAGGAGAAACTTACAAAAAGTCTCTGGATTTGTACTCCTGCTAAGCACACATGGACTTAGCAGTTCTCGACAAATCAATACTGTAAATGACTTGTCAAATATGAACTGATCAGTCAAGTGTGCGCAGGGGATAATCATTGATTAACTAAACTCAGTACATTACTCAACTTGACGAAGACATCTGCGAAAAGGTAAATCACCGAATGAGTGAGTGAGTGAGTGAGTGGGTGAGTGAGTGAGTGAGTGAATGAGTGAGTGAGTGAGTGAGTGAGTGAATGAGTGAGTGAGTGAGTGAGTGAGTGAATGAGTGAGTGAGTGAGTGAGTGAGTGAATGAGTGAGTGAGTGAGTGAGTGAGTGAATGAGTGAGTGAGTGAGTGAGTGAGTGAATGAGTGAGTGAGTGAGTGAGTGAGTGAATGAGTGAGTGAGTGAGTGAGTGAGTGAATGAGTGAGTGAGTGAGTGAGTGAGTGAATGAGTGAGTGAGTGAGTGAGTGAGTGAATGAGTGAGTGAGTGAGTGAGTGAGTGAATGAGTGAGTGAGTGAGTGAGTGAGTGAATGAGTGAGTGAGTGAGTGAGTGAGTGAATGAGTGAGTGAGTGAGTGAGTGAGTGAATGAGTGAGTGAGTGAGTGAGTGAGTGAATGAGTGAGTGAGTGAGTGAGTGAGTGAATGAGTGAGTGAGTGAGTGAGTGAGTGAATGAGTGAGTGAGTGAGTGAGTGAGTGAATGAGTGAGTGAGTGAGTGAGTGAGTGAATGAGTGAGTGAGTGAGTGAGTGAGTGAATGAGTGAGTGAGTGAGTGAGTGAGTGAATGAGTGAGTGAGTGAGTGAGTGAGTGAATGAGTGAGTGAGTGAGTGAGTGAGTGAATGAGTGAGTGAGTGAGTCAGTCTTATGATGGCGCATTTAATGTTATTCTCTTCATTATTAGAAGGCTTATCTCTGTGTCACAAGTGCTATGAAGTTAATGATCAGCTGATCTCCTCAAGCATCCCGCACTATCGCTTATTAGGCCGTTAGCGGTTCAATGGAAAAACATTACGCACATTTTATTGGCACAAACGTAGCTGAATAAATCTATGGCCCGTACAAACCAGTTGGAACTGGGTTTTGTCGTCAATCTCTTACCCGGTCTTGTTTTCTCCGAAAAGTTCGATGATCACATGTTGTCTGGGCTTGTTTTTCAGCCTTGAGCAAGCGACTAGTGGCCGCATCACATGCGCTGTGGGTGTGCGTGTGTGCATCACAGATTTCGTGTACATGAACCGCATAGTTCCATCGAATGCATAGATAGTGTGTATAGCAGACTTCGAATTGTTGTCGCGCTGCAAGCCCACCACAGGACACGTTGGCATGTGATAACAATTTTTCATCGAAGGGAAACGAAAATGTCTCATGAAATAGTCACACAATTCGTACAGAAAATTCTGATTTGTCCGAGGAAGTTCTAGTACGCGAATGGCAGCTCGACACCACGCCTAACTTCTTATCCCCAAGAGGTAATAAACCGGTAGTGGGTTGTCGAAGATTTCGCAACGCCTAGACCATGGTTTCGTGATTTTACATAGATTTCCCACTCCAATGGAAGTTATATTCCTACAAGTGTCCAGATTCACTTAGTGCAACGATTGCGACGAGTTTAGAGCAAGCATTCGTGACTCCCTAACTGCACTGTTTATAAACGCGGACGAATTCTGGTCAGAAGCATTTCTTCAAAGATTCCTGAGAAATAAGAATAACTAGGATGGAAATCCCGTGTCATATACTTTTTTGCTAGGTTCCATTCACTTTACCGGTTCCGAATATTCCCCTGAAGAACCCAACTTTCTAATCTATTTTTCCTCAATGCGATACCACTCACAAGTGGTATGATGTCAGGAAATAGTACTCCATTTTTTTCTGAAACGCAAAAGAAAATTGGTGACTTCATCGCAAGAGATAAAGTAAAAACACATTCACACTTCACTAATGCCTACTTTCAGTCTGGTGCTTTGTTCTGTCTACGCTTACCGCGACAGTTTTTGATAAGAATGTGAGGATGGAATTTCACTATTTTGGGAGGCACCAAAAGCTGACATCTCCCACCACAGAAGGCAATGCCCATCGGGCGTACGACCCACAAATACTAAATAAATGTTGGACAGTTTTCAGCAATCTTGTGAGTAGTGTATTACGTCTATACATATTATTTTCAAATGACCCAACAGAAATTGATTGATCAGTAGAAAATCGAAGCCATAAAAATATATTTGTGAAAAGAGAACAATACATTTTCAGGTATTCTTCTTGGAAAACGTGTTGTACATTCTCGTAGAAGTTATTCTATAGAAGCGACATCTACTCAGAAAGGCAGCAGGGGTTACAGGTATATTTCATTTGAGAACACTTCGGTATTAAAACTCTATGTTGTTTGTTTTTCATTTTTCACGACGGATACAGTTCCCGTGGCAAAAGACGACCCTTTCCGTGTGTGTGTTTGGAGTTCCTCACTGACAGGGGAAGAATCAATAAAGGCTCACTTGATATCGAATTCCATTCCCGTTTGAGCGCTTATCTGCAGATGCAAATGGATTACAAGCCTACCAGAGGTCATGCGGAGTCATTCTGATTCGGGTTATAACTTAATAAGTAATGTTAAAGTATACTATCCAACCATCAGCTCAAGGTACCTCAATACGGCTCGCCTTATGAAGCCTATCTGAGGCTCATTGTATTCATGTCCCGTGATTGTTACCAACCAACTTGTGTACCTCGGCGCCAAAACCAACCAGCAGTCTGAACTTTTGAGTGCCTATGATGTTGTATACTGTTTCTGTGTTACCTCTTATGACATAGTGTAAAGACGTCGCCCGTATTTCGGCAGCCGCCAAAACATTCACAACTGTTTACATAGCTCTGGCCGTCACGAAGAGACTGGACCTTACGGTGGTGTGGCGGTTTGTGTACCTCGGCGACCCAATGAGCTATACTGAGGGGTGTCCGCGCGACGCTCGCAGAGTCTCTCACACCAGGTTGGTCCGTGGGTAGATATTTGACGAACACAGTCTCCTGGCCCTCCAGGTTTGGGGGTTGAACATGTATAACGACTTGTTCCGTAAAAATGGTAATATACTTCCATTTCCAGCCCAACACCGTTGCCTTGCGGTCAGGCTTTTGAGCCAAAGGCTTTGGATGAGGACCCTAATCGTTCTTCTGTCTAGATGTGGGCGCCCTGGCAGTATCCCAGCTCTCGTACAACCATGACATACACATATGACAATGAGGCATCAGTGCCAACACTGATGTTGCTGTCGTTGATGATGATGATGATGATGATGATGATGATGATGATGATGACAACTCTGAACCCATTAGGAGTTCTCCTCTCCCCCGTATCTCATGATGCTCACTTTGATAATGGAAGATTATCCGATACGGAAAGGACTGTAGTCTATTATGTAGGATTATAAACTAGAAATGGATGTAACTGGAAAATACAAGATAAAAATCCAAGTTCTATCCAGGTCAAAACTTCGTGAAGAACTGTTGCTTACGACCATGGGGCTTGATACTAGACGTTAGAGTGATCAAGAAACTTGGTTATCCAGTCAAACGGGCGGAATTGTACACCAGGAGCCTAGCTTAAGGACTACGCTAACGTAGTCAAACAAAATGTATCTTCTCTCAAACTATTCTCAACGAGTCTATTCACAATGTCGCTGAAAATTTCCTCATAGCCCACAGTCGATCCCGCCCTTATTGTGGCTCTTCAGGTAGGTGTGGTCTCTGAGTTTTCGTCAACCCTAGGTTCTGCGTGAATTCACACTGGTGCCAATTTGATAAATACACTCATTTATATATCAATTTGTTATTCACAGACGACCCAAATGAATCCCTCGTTTATGATAGTCTACAACTGAATGTGCTGCCCAAAGGTCATCTTATGTTTCAGTTGGTGCAGTGTATTTCCATAGAGAAAACTACTCACAAGGTTGCTGAAAACTCTTCTGCAGCCCATGACCGGTTTCGTCCTTCTTGGGACTCTTCAGGTAGATGCGCTCGATGAGTTTCAATCAACCTTAGGTTCTGTTTGAATATCCAGGTGGGCTTCAGGTGAGTCTCCTGTGGAAATCGAATTGGTATGCAAATACGTATATTTGGCCTATTATTAACAAGATATTCTGGCACTGCAGAAGACGCTTTTAGTGAAGTGTTCAATAACCGGCGACAAAATTTATGGCCTTTTTAGCCATCAAATCGTGTTACAGTTGAAAAAATCAACTGTTTGGTCTTGTTCCATGTTCTGTCGATCGCTGCGACCCGTTGGTATTTTCCGAAATTATGTTTCTCATGATTGAAAAAATAGGGGTTGGAATTAAATGTCGTATGCTAGTCTTGTTGGTCTTTACCTTTTTTAAATGTCTAAGTTTATATCATAAAGTCTTTTTTATGATTCGTTTCCTAGTCCACTAATGGTGACGTTCGTTCATCACTATCATCATCATCATCATCATCATCATCATCGGCAGCATGATATCAGTGTTCAACACCAATGCTTCACTGCCTTACAACCATGATTTATTTGAAAGCCTTATTGTAAAGAAAAGAATAAAGGTGGACGGGGGAGAGACTCAGTGCTAGCTTACCACAATCATTCCGAAGTGCCTACGCCTTCAGACATTCACTCAGGCAATCTGGATAGAAACTGACAACAAGAACGCCACTGAGATCGGAAACATATGTGTGCAGTCCACGTGTTTCTGTTTGAAGGTCTGAACAAAGCCGTAAACAAATTGTTCTCATGAGCTCCACGGAACAAACACCGGGTGCTTACCTATTCATTTTTGGGGTTGCGTGCAAATAACTTGCAGGTTATCAGTTCCACTGGAGTCTAGAAGTTCGCGTGCAGCAGACCAACTTTATTAATTACTCCCTATAGACTGATAAACCCTGTTGGGCTGTCAAGTTTTTCTGTGACCTCTAGTACAGCTCACAGAAGCATATAGTCTGAAACGTCATTAGAACCTCCGTTTCCTAAACTTCCGGACGCCTTACTATTAAGGACAACGGAACTTTGGGCACGACTGTATGGACGAACTATCCAAGTTCGAATTTGCATTGTGGCGGGGACTTTTCTTGGAATGTGCACCATTCTACTGGAACCCCATGAATATCAATCGCTCGACCAGAATGGGATGCGGAGTTTACTCGCTGTAGTACACCTTTGGCACACGTTCTCAATCTAATCTCTTATAATTTTAGCCAGGACTTTCTGGTATTCCTGAACTCACGCAGCGTGTAAACAACGTTTTCTCAATCGTAGAATCCGGGTGTTTCCGATAGGTTTCTGCGCTTTGTCTTGTGAGGCTGATAGTTCGTAGCACTGAATACATTTAGTTGAGGAAGCCTCATATGTCACACCAACTCGCTATGCTCTCATTCTTTTTATGTGTAAAAACTGCACCCACAAAGAACCGCAGTCACAAACGGATTCCAGCTTTCCGTTCTTTGAATCATGCCGGTAGTCTAGCGGGACACACCGGTGCAAACGTTTTTCCCCATAGACGCCACGTAAATCTGTTTCTGGTTCGAAGTTTGGACATGTTCACAAACTTTTCTCGGTCTTATGTGATTGGCACTTGCCGGAAAACTTGTTGTACCGGCCACACACTAGCATTCAACTGGAAAAATCATGTAGCTTCGAGAAGTCCGATTCATGGGAGATATATATTTTCATTCTAATTATATGCTTTCTTCAATAGCCATTCATGCAGTCTGGCGAGGATCTGTAGATAGTTTCTGCTCACATTCACTCAGTAGTCTGGCGATTACTCCATCCCAAGTGAACTTGCTAACCTCAGTGTTATCAAGCAGATCGTCGGTATTCTTGTCTCATTGCTCGGAGGTTGAGACTGATGAATTTGCCGAAACTGATTGATAACATCCATTCAAATGCTGGAAGAACATGCGTTGTAGGTCTAATTGATGTAGTCATAGATGAATGCTGTAAATGTTGACCGTGTAATCGATTTATCCGCCAAGAAGTTCGGCTGATGTGACATCTAGTTTACCGATCCACTCGAACCCGAATTCGAATCCGAGTATTTGTTTTCTGTAACACAAAATAAGCCTTGTCTTAAGTCTCAAGGTTTCAGGGAACTAAAACACAAAGTATTCTTAATCTGTCATCTGTCGCGCAGCGATTTTTTGGGATTCTTTGTTACTGGATAGGCCTAATAAACTATTGAGTAGTCATCATTCTATCCAGGAGATGAAATCCATTCCCGGACGATGAAATCTGGCTTGTCAAATGGTGTCCTCCTTCGTTTACCTGGTTCAGCTTTTTGTCACCTCATGAAATAATGGCCACAGATATGTGATATTATGTGTAACAGCAAAAACTGACTATGTTGTTTAGCAAGAAACGTCTCCTGCTTTCATCAGGGACGTAGTGACTAAGTAGTGCACGCAGGATTGAAAAATAGGCCCCATTCGGAAATTATTTCAGTTGTATTGGTATCCCCTTTGTGAATCACGTGATGCAATTATTTGTATCCCTATTCCTCAGACTGCTCAATTTTCAAGACTGAACCGTGCTATTTTATACAAAGATGACTCTACCTCAATCGTTTTTCCATAGATGATTTGTTTACATCTATTTCTAGGCTTGTTGTTGAAAATTTGTCCCATTTTGAACTGAACAACAATTTTCCCGCTTACTTTGTCCGATAGCACACTGCCCTCACTGTGCCAACGTGTGTTAACAACTGCCCAAGCTGTAAGCCTTTCTTTAATTCTCCTCACGATTTACTGTTGATTTCCTATAGAATCACGGCCCACCTACCTATACTGTCAATATATTGTTCACTGCCCACTTGCGACTACTGAAGAAAAGCAGGTAAAGTTCGTAGAATGTGGTTTCGCCGCACTAATTACTGACCGTCATTTGATGGATTAGACTACACGTTATCTGTCAGATAGGACATCTAGATCGTGGGTTTAGTCTAATTAACCAATTCCTTGCTTTGAGATCACGGCCTTAGCACAAAATCGTGCACCATTTTCAGACATCTCATACACTGAGTTTTACTAGATGAGTGATAATCGCTAGTTAACTGACCGGACTGTTGTCCACCACTCTTAGTCTTTCAGGTTTTCGGGGCCCCGCACGACAACAAACCTGGTCTATATTTGTAATGTACTACTCATGAGGTTGCTGAAAATCCGTCAGCAACCTTATGAGTTGTACATCACAAATATATACATCTATCGCGGTATCTCGAATAGCGTAGCGAGTGAAACATGAGGCGGCCTGGTGCAGCACATTCAGTCGCCTGAGAACATCACAAATCAGAGGTTCATCTGGTTTCCAAGTGGGTTTCTTGAAAAACCAAATTAGTTTGCAAATGAGTGTATATTCGCTAACAAACCTAGTCCTTTCCAACTATGCGCTGGTCTAACCGTCGCTGTCGGGAAAGTCCGATTCAAATGCTGCCTCAAGACTAGTAGAACATACGTTCTACTACTCCGCAGAGACATTGCCCATTTTCCTATACAGTTGCCGAATTTTCCAAGTTATCGCGCAAAAAACCGGAGGTGGATATTGTAACAATGGAAGATAACGTCACCCGCCTATTGAACGTTCTCTTTCAAGCTATATTCTTTCGACTATAGCAGAACCGGTTAAATCTCAGAAAATTGGCCTTTGAGAAATTTAAGTAAGTAAGGATACATGCCCATCTTCCATAGCCTTTTTTGAATTGTCAAACAGAGTGGATGAAGGACGATTCCCCTTTGCCATTTCGGAAACAAATTATGAATGGTTATGTGATCTTGTGGCGGGGACTTTTCTTGGAATGTGCACCATTCTACTGGAACCCCATGAATATCAATCGCTCGACCAGAATGGGATGCGGAGTTTACTCGCTGTAGTACACCTTTGGCACACGTTCTCAATCTAATCTCTTATAATTTTAGCCAGGACTTTCTGGTATTCCTGAACTCACGCAGCGTGTAAACAACGTTTTCTCAATCGTAGAATCCGGGTGTTTCCGATAGGTTTCTGCGCTTTGTCTTGTGAGGCTGATAGTTCGTAGCACTGAATACATTTAGTTGAGGAAGCCTCATATGTCACACCAACTCGCTATGCTCTCATTCTTTTTATGTGTAAAAACTGCACCCACAAAGAACCGCAGTCACAAACGGATTCTAGCTTTCCGTTATTTGAATCATGCCGGTAGTCTAGCGGGACACACCGGTGCAAACGTTTTTCCCCATAGACGCCACGTAAATCTGTTTCTGGTTCGAAGTTTGGACATGTTCACAAACTTTTCTCGGTCTTATGTGATTGGCACGTGCCGGAAAACTTGTTGTACCGGCCACACACTAGCATTCAACTAGAAGAATCATATAGCTTCGAGAAGTCCGATTCATGGGAGATATATTTTCATTCAAATTATATGCTTTCTTCAATAGCCATTCACGCAGTCTGGCGAGGATCTGTAGATAGTTTCTGCTCACATTCACTCAGAAGTCTGGCGATTACTCCATCCCAAGTGAACCTGCTAACCTCAGTGTTATCAAGTAGGTCGTCGATATTCTTGTCTCATTGCTCTGAGGTTGAGACTGATGAATTTGCCGAAGCTGATTGATAACATACATTCAAATGCAGGAAGAACATGCGTGTAAGCGATTTATCTGCCAAGACGTTTGGCTCATGTGACATCTAGTTTACCGATCCACTCGAACCCGAATTCGAATCCGAGTATTTGTTTTCTGTAACACAAAATAAGCCTTGTCTTAAGTCTCAAGGTTTCAGGGAACTAAAACACAAAGTATTCTTAATCTGTCGCGCAGCAATTTTTTGGGGTTCTTTGTTACTGAATAGGCCTAATAAACTATTGAGTAGTCATCATTCTATCCAGGAGATGAAATCCATTCCCGGACGATGAAATCTGGCTTGTCAAATGGTGTCCTCCTTCGTTTACCTGGTTCAGCTTTTTGTCACCTCATGAAATAATGGCCACAGATATGTGATATTATGTGTAACAGCAAAAACTGACTATGTTGTTTAGCAAGAAACGTCTCCTGCTTTCATCAGGGACGTAGTGACTAAGTAGTGCACGCAGGATTGAAAAATAGGCCCCATTCGGAAATGATTTCAGTTGTATTGGTATCCCCTTTGTTAATCACGTGATGCAATTATTTGTATCCCTATTCCTCAGACTGCTCAATTTTCAAGACTGAACCGTGCTATTTTATACAAAGATGACTCTACCTCAATCGTTTTTCCATAGATGATTTGTTTACATCTATTTCTAGGCTTGTTGTTGAAAATTTGTCCCATTTTGAACTGAACAACAATTTTCCCGCTTACTTTGTCCGATAGCACACTGCCCTCACTGTGCCAACGTGTGTTAACAACTGCCCAAGCTGTAAGCCTTTCTTTAATTCTCCTCACGATTTACTGTTGATTTCCTATAGAATCACGGCCCACCTACCTATACTGTCAATATATTGTTCACTGCCCACTTGCGACTACTGAAGAAAAGCAGGTAAAGTTCGTAGAATGTGGTTTCGCCGCACTAATTACTGACCGTCATTTGATGGATTAGACTACACGTTATCTGTCAGATAGGACATCTAGATCGTGGGTTTAGTCTAATTAACCAATTCCTTGCTTTGAGATCACGGCCTTAGCACAAAATCGTGCACCATTTTCAGACATCTCATACACTGAGTTTTACTAGATGAGTGATAATCGCTAGTTAACTGACCGGACTGTTGTCCACCACTCTTATTCTTTCAGGTTTTCGGGGCCCCGCACGACAACAAACCTGGTATATATTTGTAATGTACTACTCATAAGGTTGCTGAAAATCCGTCAGCAACCTTATGAGTTGTACATCACAAATATATACATCTATCGCGGTATCTCGAATAGCGTAGCGAGTGAAACATGAGGCGGCCTGGTGCAACACATTCAGTTGCCTGGAAGCACCACAAACGAGAGGTTCATCTGGTTTCCAAGTGGGTTTCTTGAAAAACCAAATTAGTTTGCAAATGAGTGTATATTCGCTAACAAACCTAGTCCTTTCCAACTATGCGCTGGTCTAACCGTCGCTGTCGGGAAAGTCCGATTCAAATGCTGCCTCAAGACTAGTAGAACATACGTTCTACTACTCCGCAGAGACTGTCCATTTTCCTATACAGTTGCCGAATTTTTCAAGTTATCGCGCAAAAATGGGGGGGGGCTGGATATTGCAACCATGGAAGATAACGTCACGTGTCTTCTGAACGTCCTCTTTCCAGCTATATTCTCTCGACTATAACAGTACCGGTTAAATATCAGAAAATTGGCCTTTGAGAAATTTAAGTAAGTAAGGATACATGCCCATCTTCCATAGCCTTTTTTGAATTGTCAAACAGAGTGGATGAAGGACGATTCCCCTTTGCCATTTCGGAAACAAATTATGAATGGTTATGTGATCCACACATTTTATCGGGGGAACTGACCGATATATGCTTTGACACAAAGCAAATCTGGTCCAAATCTTGATTTACTATTATAGCTCTCCCTTAATTACCGAAATAGACAAGCGGTATGCATCAACTTCCTTTATAGCCACTGGTTAATGCGAATTTCGTTCATTTTTCCGCTTCCCCCACTCTCTCTTGGTGTGGTTGCAGCGCCCAGCTGCGGTGCGGTCGTTCGCTCAGCCAATCCAGACTCTGAAGGTTATGACAGTTTCCGTGTGCACGTCAATATCCGTTTCTCGGGAAAAAACGGTATTCCAAATTTGGTTGATTGACATTGTGTATCTGTAGTGTTCGGAACAGAGTGAAGACTGTTCCCGCGGCTCACTCGTGTGCACTCGTGTGAATTTAAGCGTACTGTGGTCTATGCAGGCCAACTGCTATTTTTACTCGCGTTGATTCGAAAATAACACGAAAAAGTACATCCCAGTACCAAAAATTGTCACACGAAAAGGTATTGTTTATCGTATGGTACTTATTCGGTTACTTTCTGTTCAGTGAACCACACATAAGTATAAGTTGCAACTTGGTTCGCAGGGCGAATTAATTGGCATTGATGTGCGGTTTTGTTATCTGAGTCGGAGTGGGGGAGGTAGCTTAGTTTTTTGGATTTATGAGAGCTTTAGAAACTGGGTTCAAGTAGAACATAAGGTTGACGGAAACTCGAGGACTGTGCCTACGTGATGAGCCTCAAGAAGGGCAAAACCTGTCGTGGCCTGTCGAAGAGTTTTCAGCAACCATGTGAGTAGTTCTCTTTATGAAAACTGAATTATTATTTTTCCTAAAGGATGACCTTCAATCCCTCTTATCCTGGTTGGAACAACCTAGCATACAGTCGCTTGCTGGTTTTGGACGGTTCATTTTAGGTGCGCTGATCGCCACTGTGCAGTGATTGACTCCTCTATGCTCTGATTTAGTTTTTCATCACATAACTCCAGCGCCCGGTAAAAAATTCATTAAGCAGAGGTTCAAACGGCAGATACTTGGTTCTGTCAAACTATAAACTCCAAGTTGACTAGTCTCAGTGACACTGCGTCCAAATCACGGGGCGATGTAACCACACCGTGTTTTCTGTGAATAACTTTGGATCAAACTAGGGTGTCTGAGTCCCAGATGGTGTCCCCCAATAAAGACTAACAATACAACGAGTTGCGCAAGAAACCGCGCGTTTTTGACTATCGGTGTGAGGAACAGTGAATCAATGAGCCAAGCCACCCGAATATAAACAGTCCGATATACGAGTGGTAAGCACATTGGTCAATAGATGTATTGTGCGAGGAGCAATCCAGTATTGGATCGCGCAATGTGAACTGCAGTCGAACTGCTGATCGGCCACTCATGGATAACCGAAGGTTCCCGAAGATTCGTGATCATCTTCAGCATGGATGAAACAGCTGTGCAAGCCTCCTCGGATCTTCAGTATAAATTTGCTTCATTGTACTTTAGTTATCTCCTTGATGAAATTGATACCTGATCTTACACAAGCTGGATTTTAGTTGACACCGGCCACATTGTTATGCGTACAAAAAATATCCAATCAACGAGTGAGAAAAATCTGTTAGAGAAATGGCGAAAACGAGAAACACCATCTCGACTGGATCTGCAGTGTGTCGGTCAAAGGACCATCAACTGTTCTGTTCTTCAACACGTGAATGCGACTTCGCGCCTTTTAGTGGGCCGGTTGCTATGCTCATGAGTAGGGGGACAATGTGAGAGACAGGTGAACTGTTTGTTTGTCAGTACGGGTTTCTACAACATGCAGTTTTGGCTTTGCAATGACTAGATGGTATAATAATACCATATTTTGTATTTTCCTGTTAGTTTTGGCCCGGTACAGCCAGGTGTTTAGATATTGGTAGCTCGAGTGCATTAGTTTATATTAGATGTGTTTTGGCGTCGATGTTTATAGTAGTCAGATGGTGGCATTCACCAGGACATATACTTTCGGTAAGCAGAACGTTCGTTGTTCCTTTTATGAGCGTCAACTAATTTTTTGTGGCTTTTACTCATTGGTATGCACGTCATCAGTTTTGCCATTGTCACGAATGTGACGATGAGTGTTCACCAATGTAACTCATGTTTATATGGTCCATGTATCGGTGATTTGGGCCTGCAATCGGCGTAAACATTGCGCGGAGTAAAGGTTAGTTGGTCAATAGGGCTGTGTTCGTTGTAATGACCGTTCTTCGAGGCTTCTAATGGGTGAATCCCGGGTGTTATTGTGTACTTCATCTTGAGATATCACTGAGAGTTGGCTACATCCAAGTTTTTTAGATGAAGTGTCAACCCACCGACATTCATTGAGACGATATATGTGGGTCTGTGAAAAAATAATCCAGGTAAACTACCTTTGCTAGGTTCTGTAGTAAGTGCCCTGCAGGAAGCGTCTCAAGATTCCTCAACTTGCAAGTACCATTTTTCTATTATTGAGCCATGGCAATTAGACTTATTGCCATTTCTATTTATTGATTCAGTAGACGAGTGGACAGAGCTATAACAGTCCTAATGGCAACCACATAAATGAAGGGAAGGGGCTCGTAACCCACCTGGAGAGACACTGTAAACTGCTTATGCTTAAAGGAATAGAACATCGGCACCTCGGACATGTCCTATTAGAAAGAAGTCCGCCGGGTGCTAAAACACTGATGATGAAATCAATCAGCTTGATGACCACAGGTTGTTTCTGGCTGACCATCCTGAGAATCCCCTTAAGGCTCACCACGCGATCACACATACAATACAACAGTGGATTGTTTCATTGCATACCCTACTGCCCAATTTTGGGACAGCAGCCTCATTTCCTGAACAGTTCTCAGTCCCTGCATGGAAGAAACTCGTGCCTTATCCCAAGCGAAAAATGCCTCCACTTTACCAACTGTCTCTTACCTGCATGGATTCAAAACTCGGACTGGTCCGTTGCCGGTGACATAAATCAGTTCACAGCCGTTGCCATTCGACCGTATCGCACGGCCTTAAACCAAACTGGACAAAACCACAGATATTTTATCATGAAGGTTACTAAAAACTCTTGGGCAGCCCACGACCGGTTTCGCTCTTCCTGTCGGGGCTCATCCAGTAGGCGCAGTCCCCGAGTTTCCATGAATCTTATGTTCTGCCTGAACCCAAATTGGACTGTTTTCGAGAAATACACCAGTTTGCGCATAGCTGATGAGCCCCAAGAAGAGTGAAACAGGTCTTGGGCTGTCAAAGAGTTTTCAGCAACCTTTTGAGTAGTTTCCTTCATGAATTACCGAAATTTGGCCGTTATTTCAAGGATGTACCGAAAGGCTGTTTCATAAGGAACTCCAAACAGACCCTAGCGTTAAAGAGCTACTATCAAGCAGCTAGGTCGTGTGTTTTGAACACCGGTTTTCTCAAATTCTGGTTCGCTTTTTGCTGTTCCACGGAGACCTATATAAGGTCTGGTTCTCAAGCGCCTCTAGGAAAAGAAAGCAAATGCCTATTGGAACAAAGACGAAGGTTGATAACCTGGTGAAGCAAATGAATTGAGGAATCAAACGACCCAGTGAGATATACGTTCAAACTGAACTTGGCAAAAAGAAACGCCACAATACACGGGGAACTTCAAATCAGTTGTGTGATGGCAAGCCTAAATATTGTTCAGGTGGCTGTGATATGGAAAGAATCAACGACGAATTTATTACTTACTTCAGAGAGCTTAACCGTACTACTACATTGTGGATGGTCCTGATCCCTTACTGCCCACGTCGGCTCAATTGTCGATGCGATTTCAAGAAGCGCATTTGAAAATCGTTCGTCAGCTTGATGAAATGATGGTACCCCATTCCTCCGCCCAGCTGTTCTTTGACTTGTACATATCAACCAAAGGAGCATTGTCCTACAAAATCTCCATTGGATGAGCAAACAATCAGGAATGTCAAAGCATCAAAGCGTGCACTAGATTGTTCGAAATGGCACTTGATATCTCTGTTTTTGCTTGATGAACTCGACGGCTTCTTAGCTCTTGTGCTTTCCTAGAGGCGGATGCCACGTCCGCACAGTGTTTGCACAGAGATACTCACTTCTTTGTTCCGACATTGAGCCTTACTATTCCAAGTCATCCGTCCTAATTGTCCATATCTCTTTACAGATAGTATTGTATTGTACAAGTTATAGTGTCCTGTGCTGTCTTACAGTTTGTATTGGAGATTTATCCTGATTGTGTTGATTTGATG
>NW_008751662.1:48771-51885 GCF_000715545.1 Opisthorchis viverrini
TCCAAGTCATCCGTCCTAATTGTCCATATCTCTTTACAGATAGTATTGTATTGTACAAGTTATAGTGTCCTGTGCTATCTTACAGTTTGTATTGGAGATTTATCCTGATTGTGTTGATGAATTCGCCCCCCCCCAAAAAAAAAAACACACAAGGTCATAAAACTTGGAGCATAGTTTCGGGTTCAAAATGAACTCTATATTGTTAATGAAAAACAGCAGATAGTAAAACAGATTGTTTCACACAATGTTCGTTTTTTTTTTAAAGTATCCCTGACAGAGGTCAACTTCTGCAATGAGTCTCGCAAAGCGAGGATAATTAATTTTCCTGAACAGCGCACTTTGTACTCACACCACCAATGTGCCGCTTGCCGGACACGAAAGTGGTCACGCAAAAAACGACGGCAGGCTGGACGATTGCTTCACTAATGATATTCACCATCAACACGCCGCTCCTGATGTCTTCAACGAGTGAACGAAATTTGTTTTGCTTTGTTTTTTGCTAACGAGGCCTAACGCAAATGAAAGACACGCTATGCAGGAGAAGAATTAACGTTGCCTAATAGGAAAAGCCCTTAGACGGAAGCAGATGACGAAGAGTAAACGGTGTTTGATATTAATTCCGCTTCTTTTCAGTAGATCATCTACCGGAGAAAAAGGATAAGTTACGGGGCCTTGTGTAGGTAGACAGTTGGGTTACGCAGACCAAACCATAAGGCACACAAACACCGGGTTTTTTTTTGGGAGGGGGAGGTGATAGAAACCAATCTACGCTTGCCATCTCTTACAGATGTCGTTTGGACGCTTAATCCGTCAAAAAACCAGGATGATGGAGACTTGGAGTGGCGAGGAGTGCTTTGTTTTCCCACCACCAACCTGTGATTTCACGCATTAGAGAGAGAGAGAGAGCGCAGGGAGACAGAATGTGTTTTGATGCATTTATCACCACCTTTAATCTATTCACTGCAATTCTAGGCTTCCCAGAAAAAAACCGATGTCTACTTACCGGGCATGGATGATTTCCGGAGTTTGGAAAGTCCAGAATTCGGGATTTAAAAAACGCGCCTAGTTAGTACGAAGAAAAAACGGATGAAAAAAACGCTTGAGGAAACATACGAAGGTGATGAATTAACTGGTATCCATTGGAAGTGAGGAGTTTTTCGGCCAAAAAGTGGTCGAAATTGCTAAATAAAAACGCATGCTAGAACATGTGCTTCCTCCGTTATCTAGTTTTGGTAAATGCGCAAATTTATGGTTGTTCCAACTCTTTCCGATAGGTCATTTCGTCGTTTGAATGCGTACAATCAAGACAAAATAGGAATTTTAAAGTGCTTTATCCAAAGCATAAGGAGAATATCTTAAAAATTTGTGTATCAAACTGTTAATAACGTGACGTAATTATTTGTTCCCCTATTCCTCAGGCTAATTCATCACCCTTCCGGTGACCGCTCAAGTTTCAAGACTGAACCGTTCTATTTTATACAAAGTTGACTTTACCTCAACCGATTTCCTATAGACGATTTGTTCACATTTTATTTCCGGGCTTGTTGTTGAAAATCTGTCCCACTTTGAACTGAACATCAATTTTCCCGTTTAATTTTTCCGATAGCACCCCGCTCTTCGTGTGCCATCCTATGTTGCCAACTGCCCAAGGTTCAATCTAGCCGTAAGCCTTTCTTTAGTTCTCACAAATTACTGTTAATTTCCCATAGAAACACGGTCCACCTATCTATACTGGTCGCCCACTTCTAATTCCATATATTGTTCACCGCCCAGTTGTGACCACTGAAGAAACGCAGGTGACGTTCGTAGAATGCGGTTTCGCCGCAATTTTTACTACCGTCCGTTGGTGAATTAGACTACCCGTTACCTGTCAGATAAGACACCTAGATCGTGCGTTTAGGCTAAGTAACCTATTCCTTGCTTTGAGATCATGGCCTTAGCACAGGATCGTACACAAACTATGGTTTGAGACGTTCCATTTCATTCTGAGAGTAACTCCACTTTCCTGTGCTCATGGTCTAACTTTTTTTAATCAGACGAAAGCAGGTTTGATACCTAATGGACAGTGTTAACATCTTCATGATTCGTATGCAATCTTCTGATAAGATTGACCGGTCAGTAGGAGCGTTCGATCTTCTACACTCACCCACACTCACCCAAGAAGAGGTATACTTGACGGTGCTGAGTTTCGAACTGTGGACATCAGACACGCCAGTCGAACTGCTACACCACACTAGTGCACCATGAGGCCTACAATATCACGTCTAAATCAGTGCTGTTAACGAAGACACTTGTGCTTCTTTGGTGCGAATTCCCAAAAGGCGATCTACTGAGGGTATTCTCAGTGTTAGGACAACGCCGGTGCGCACTGCATTGTGTTTTCTCGTTTGATCTTGATTACTCGTCCACTGATATCAGAAGATTTATCCAGTGCCTGGCCAGCTTTTGAATTTCTGTTGGTTCATAGGCTTTGCTTTGTAAATTACTGTGGTTATCTCGCTTAGACGAGGGAACTTGATGGAGGGCTGCAACGTTCCTCTTCGTGCGCCATGTTCTGACGGAAATTTCGTTAAGTCAGGAACACCCTGAGGCTACCAAAACTTTCCAGGAGAAGATGAAGGATGTGCTGAAGTGGAAGCAAAGGTCACTTCGCATTAGCCAAGCGAGTTGGACCAAGTGGTTAGAGCGCGAATTTACTGACCAGAAGGTTTGTGTTTCGAACCCGACCTCTGCCTCTCGACTTCCCCTGTCTAGGCTTGGGCGACCTGCCAGTATCCCGGCGCTCGTGCTCCCTCCGGGTGGCATAGCAGCTAAGCACCGAAAGGGTGCTACAGCTTATCGATTGATTGATTGAGCCAAGCTCAATACACAAGAATATTTTGTGCACCTGCGCATGAGGATAAAATGTAATGAGGCTGCCGAAAAATGACAAATGAACAGATGCGAAATAACTGCCAATGTTGAAGTCTGTCCTAGTCAGCTATGTTGCTTCCCTGTGCGTACAAACATTGGCAGGTAATATATCCAATACGAATATATACTCGGTTCGCTTGAAGGCACAGAGGGGGAACTATATATATATATATATATATATATATATATATATATATATAT
>NW_008751662.1:52031-59102 GCF_000715545.1 Opisthorchis viverrini
ATATATATATATATATATATATATATATATGAGATCGGATAAAATTGGCGTTCCTACTCTTATTGCGGTAAGTCTATTTTGACACTGCCCAACCTGTAATTTGCCTGTGTTAGGCAACAGAATAGTAAACAGCTCTTCGAAACTTTATCGCTTTAATCAGCAGCTGTAGAATACAAGAAATACTTTATTTTTCCCAATATGTGGGGGCATCGAATCGTGTTTACCGTTTCCGAAATTTCGTTCAACGTCAATCAGAGACTACCGTAGCGTTTTTCATGCGGAGTAGCACGAACATCCGGCTTGCCACCGGAGTTGTGCGACCTAATCAAACCACGTCAAACTGCATGATCGATGCGCGCTGTTCTCTCCTCTGTGGCCGTGGGAAAAAGGAGCGTTCCGAATCGGGTTTGGCAGAAACCAGGGAGTTGAATTACTTTCCAATAGCTTAACACACCCTTCACTACAGGTGAATTATTATCTGTGGATTAGTCGACGCACCAACTGTTTGACATTCGCGAGTGTACTGATCCGTTCACTCGCAGCACATGGTAACATAAAATGGTCCGCTTAGAAAAAAATCTATGATCAAGCTGGAACCGCTGAAAACTCCTGCCCAAGATATTCTGAGGAACTAAGCGCTGGGGCAGATGATCACATCCGATTTGTGTCCACTAAAATTTACCATATGTCATTTGCTCGCAGATGCTTCAGAGTTACAAGTTACTGCCAATAGGAGAAAATTGTATTTGCGTAACAATTTCATGCCTACACTATTTTCGGGCGATTTCAGCACAAATAAAAATCCAAAAATTGTTCATTAAGCGCACCCTTCGGTTCATGAGCCTAACTTTGCTTCAAGCCGCATGAAGACGATTAAAATTGTGAAAAAACGTCCGTTTGGTGAAAATTAGGAACTAGCAAATTTACTCTCTATCATTTCTACGTCGCCTTCCTTTGGTGCTTAGTATTTTGCGGACTTGGCGCTGCGTCAATATTTGATTTCCGTTTTGCCGCGTAATGACGCCAACACCAAGCACATTGCTACTGGTCGACGCATTGCAGCAAAAGACCAATAAAAAAGTAAACAAGCCTCAGCTATACAACGTTGAGCTATCAAGAGGAAAACCTTGCTGTAGTTCGTTAGAACATGTTTAACTCTTGAATATGAATTTCGTTCTCCAACATTGTGTAGCTGTTCGAAAAATCCTAACTACTCAAACCAGCACAAGTAATGCGTCACCCTGTGAACACCATTGGGTGTAAGCACTGCGTGTAACTGAGGACGATAGGTGATGGATTGCACAATAGGGGGACCAGGCTACTATTCAAACTTCTGATCCATTCTCGATGTTGCAGCTATCCACCTATTTTTAGGTTCGTCCGAACCCCGTGTCAAATTTCTGCACTTCACGTGGGCTTTTTATCATGCGTGATGAGAAGGAAACCCAAAAGGGTTGACTATTCTTGGTTCTTAAGGATTTTTTCTCTGTGATACATCTACGTAAGCAGTTTTCAGGCAAAAGCACTAGTTCATTTCGTTCGCCGTTTAACAAGGGAACTATTTGTGGATATCTGCACTAGGCAGCATCAAATGGTCAATTCTGTGATTGCAAGCACACAACCCTCAAAAGGCGAAGTCACTCTGTCTAACCGTTTATTGCACGAAAATGTAGTATCATGTTACCGAAAGCTCTCGCCTAACATGTTGCTTCGTCCTGATGGCTAGCGTTTGAAAACATCCGATAGTTTTCGAATTTATATGTCCTGTAAATATCTGAATCGCAGAATAATATCTAATTGTGATAGCAAAACGCAGGATAATTCAAGAGTCTTTGAGTTAAGTTTTTGGGATAAATTACTCACGAATATTTGTACCCAAGAGTCCAAATGAGATAATTATTTGCAGTTTTTCCTCGTAAAATACTGAATTCCGGATTGACCGCGGGTGAGCGGTGAATACACTAGGTCCGTTTGAACAGCTACAGGTTTTAAGGTGAGTGCAAAAGAGAGAATACATTGCCGAAAGCGTCACACAACTCGCAAGGTTGCTGGAGACACTCTGAAGGCCCATTACCGCTCTTTCTGGCACTTACCCGGTAGACACAGCCTTCGAGTTTCCGTCAGCAGCCTTCGGTTTCCGTCAACTTTATATGGTAATTATGTAACGTAATTAACTTTGTTTCCCTATTCTTCAGACTAATGCATAACCTTCCCGGGGACCGCCCAAGCTTCAACCTTGGAGGCAGCTTTATTTATGAAAATATACTGCGATATCTCGAATATCGTGCCAACTGAAACATTAGGCGGCCTGTGTGCAGCACCTTCAGTTGTAGAATTTCATGAATGAGAGATTCAGCTGAGTCTCTCGTGAAAAGCAAATTGATTTGCAAATGAGTGTATTTCTCGAAAGCAGTCCAATGAGGGTTCAAGTAGAACATAAGGTTGATGGAAACTCGGGGACTGCGCCTAGCTGATAAGCTTCAAGAAGGAACAAATCGGTCATGGGCTGTCGAAGAATTTTTAGCAACCTTGTGAGTAGTTTGCTTCCTGAAAATGAACTATTCTATTTTACACGGAGTCAATTCTATATTAGATGTTCTCATAACTCGATTGTTCACATTCAAACTCTGTTTTCTTTGTTAAACAATTTTGTCCCACTTTGAACCGCGCAACATTTTTCCCGTTTAATTTTCCTACAGCACACTGCCCTTTCTGTGCAATCCTGTGTGGCTAACTGCCCAAAGTTCATTCAAATTCTTTTTTCTTTGTTAAACAATTTTGTCCCACTTTGAACCGCGCAACATTTTTCCCGTTTAATTTTCCTACAGCACACTGCCCTTTCTGTGCAATCCTGTGTGGCTAACTGCCCAAAGTTCAATCTAATCGTAAGCTTTCCCTTAATTCTGCTCATTATAAACTGTTAATTTCTTATAGGACCATGGTCTACCTATCTATACTGTCTGCCCACGTTTCATTCAATATATTATTTGCCTCCCCTTTGTGACTGCTTAGAAAACGCAGGTGAAGTTCGTAGAATTCGGTTCCGTCCTAATTATCACTGACAGTCCGTTGTTGAATGTGACTACACGTCACTTATCAGATTGATCTTGCGTTTAGGCTAATTAATCAGTTCCTTATTATGAGATCACGACCTTAGCATAGCATCGTACACTACCTTTTACTCCAATCCAGATTGCACAAAATTGCAGAATACTCTAATTCGTTTTGTTTGAATTTGCCTTGACGGGAGACTTAAACAAATCCAGCTGGGTCACTTTTTTATCACGGTTTAATTCAACTCAATGTGTAGCACCAGTTTTCAATGCAACATAAGGTGCAGGGAACCTCAGCGATTGTGCGGAACAACGGCGAAACTGATCGTGGACTGTCAAAGAGTTTTTAGCTAACTGCCATGCTATTTCGGGATATATCATACCCACGGAAACAGAAGGCCATTTTCTGGAGCGCATTCGGTGGAAATGGACTATCATATGCGGCAGATTCTGCCGGTTTCAATTGAGGTTTCCGCCAAAAACAACTTCCTTATTGGAGAGGTTACTTTCTCTTATTTTAGTCCGAAACTGGCTTATTTTGTCAATCATTCACTGAGTAGTTTAGCCCCGTGGACTGGTCGCCGATCGTTCATGTACACCTGTTCAGACGCAATTATTCAATTGGGTTCATTTCAGTCCAGTTCTGGGAGCTTAGGGATAACACGCTTGTCCTACTCCTTAGAGGATAGTTTGTGAGGATAGTTTCTGCAGAGTTTTGACGGATAAACACGTATAAAATGGTGGGTAATTGTCTAAAACTGAAAGAAGCTTTCTATATGATTTAAAAAGTGGGCACTATGAAGACGAAGGCAGTAAATCTCGAAGCAAGTTCTTTTCGAATAGACCAAGACAACCCGCAGGCATTTTGGGGTATCTTTTGATGGTAGATGGTAGAGGGGTCACGTGACCGAATGGAAATAGCTGAATTCTTATTGGGAAGTAGCTTTGAAAATGCTTGGTGACATTCGTCAAATCAATGTGGACGATACCATCAGGTTCACTTTGTGGTGAGTATGGAGTAGCTAGACGAGGATCACAGTGTTCACATACATGGCCAATCCATTTCATAAGCAGCTCGGTTTGTACCCTTGATTAATCTCACATATGGGTTGCTGAATAGTCGCTGTTGCTGTATCACGGATCTGCAGTCTACCTTTGGTTGGATTTGTACTGGTGCTCTTGGTAGTTCCTCAGTTGTTCTGTTCGATGATCTTGACACCTGGCTTGCAAATGATCTGTCACCACTAGGGAAACCACATCACGTGATCTATGTTAAGTTGTGGTTTGAGTAGAAAATCAGCTACCACCATTTTTGTCCATTCTTGCTCTGCTTTTCTTAGTCCAGTTGTGATTCACGCACACTGCGATGTGGTCTGTTCTCCGGTTGAATTATCATTTAGTTGCCTACATTATTCGATTTTGTGCTCCACATTGAATGGTTCACCACTAGATTGCGGCTATTAACCCAGCGCCTAGTGGGCTGATAAGAATGATACCTCTCCTGGCCTATATTGTTTTCTGGTCTATTTTGGGTTTGTCTAGCCACGATAATCTTGCTTACTCAGAGATGTACGTTCTGGTTCAATAGAAGTGTACTTGGCATTTAGAGTTTCCAGTTCTCTTAGTTTCTTCGCTGACCACAGACCCCCCAGTCCTCAGAATTTGGTAGACATGGTCGATCTCCATGCGTTTTTTAAATAAAATATTGGTAGAGGACGACGCCTCCATAAATTTACGTCCTTTCTTTGTTTTTACTCAAAGTTCCAGTCTGATGTGATTCTCTCGAAGTCATGTTTGGCCTTTCTCTACGGAGACAAGTGGTAGATGATGCCTTCAAGCCGCAAGTCTGTGTTCATTGATCCTGGTTGCTACCTTACCCCTGGTTCGCGCCACTTATTTGATTTTGTAAATCACATAAAACTTCCCCATTGGTCAGTTTTATCCTTGGTTAGTTTAATGCTATCCGGAGTGTGTATATGGGTCTCACCCTGCCGAAGAATCCTTTCAATTATCTCATAATTTTTTCTAAACTTTGGTCTGATGTATTTGGGCTGCCTGATTACATGAGGTAGATTTTCTCAGAATGCAGTTTTTGTGGTAACTCATTCTTTGGAGGGGTTATATTATTAGCGCTTTCATTCTTTTTACCTTGGGTTTAGTTGTGCTGCATTGCGTTTCAGTACGCCTGAACACTGTCCAAATACCTGCGTGGCCATTCATTAGGCCTCCGTTTGCGTTTGATGACTTGGCAATCCAGTACTCTTGGGTATAGTTGAATCAATCGGTCACAATCTTGCGATTAGATGGTGAACAAGGACCTCTCGCCGGTAAAGGTGCAGTGTTTCTTTTGGGGTAACCGTTCCACTGACAATCGGAAAGAGATTTACCTTACATGTTCATCTCTTTCCACTCTTATCTTTGGGCATACAAAGACCTATTTTTGTTGGCCACAAAGGCAACCAAAAATTACTCCTTTAATGGATCGAACTGCTATTTGCTTTACTCCCTTTGTCATGACTGCCGAGTTCGACATACTTCTGCGTGTGTGTTGCCTACATAGAATTGCACTCGTGTAACAAGAGTCGGATAACGTCCTGTTAGACTGACTCATAGCAGACCAGACGTTTTGAGCTTGCATGTATGGCCACGCACACATAGAAAGCTATAGTAGCCAGACGATCTTTTCTTGCCTGTCTGTATTGTTTCAGACACAATTTCATCGAATTCATCAGTCCAACAGCCCAGGTATGTCATCCGCATCACCAACAACCATGTGATAGTCGCTTGTAAAAAGCTAACGGGCATTATTGGTGACCACTCTAGGTTGGATGGCCACTCACTTTGAAAGCACAGAACCTATCCATTTCAGAATGAATGAGCAAACTGACACCTCCTATCCAAATTTTCCCCTCTAAAGCATCCAACTAAGGGTAGTTTTCTTCTGTGAAAAAATGGCCTGTTCTGAGACAGACACAGGGATAAGAAAAACACAACCTCTACTTTGGCCAAAAAGGTAGGTTACACGTGTAGTTCCTTACAAAAGCAAAGGCGCGATGCCCTTTAAATCAGAAAACTCAACAGGGCCTCCACGTGGCGGAATATGAGTGCGCGGACTCTGTTCAGCGTGAGGTGGCTGATGACATTAACTCCATTGGTCTGTTCACTTCCTACTCCGCTTAGATTTGGCCACGGAGTTAATTGCTTAAAGCTTTCATTCGGATCCACCGTCTATATTCATTTTAAGAGTTACTTTCCTGAATACGGAAACCACTCTTGAATACCTCCGCAACCTCAGGAGCTAAATTGGTTATGACAGAGTAGATCATTTTTATACATAATAGGAGAGTGTAAAATCAGAGCATGGGGTTTTCGCCTTTCTATTTGTTCGACGGGGGGAGGGGAATTCGAAAATACGGGACACGTCAGTGATTTATTTAGACAGCTGAGAACACTGGTTTCCATCTAACTTACATAGGGCTCACTCGGTTCTTCTTGGGAGAACCTTATTGGCAGATCATATTTGGTCAATCCTTTGAACAGGTATCGTCTCATCACACTTGCATTTCCCTTCCGCTATGAGTAGGCGACATCATGGTGCCCTAAAACATGCCGCCTGCGTCCACTCATCAACAATCATCATCATCACAAACATCATCATCATCATCAACATCATTATTATCATCATCATTAACATCATCAACATCATCAGAATCGAATCAAATATCATCATCATTATCATCATCAACTTCATCATCAACACCATCATCATCAGCATCATCGACAACATCATCATCATCATCATCATCATCATCATCATCATCAACATCACCACCATCAACATCAACATCATCAACATTATCAACATCGCCATCATCAACATTAACATTAATATCATCATCATTATCAACATCACCATTATCATAATCATCAACTTCACCATCATCATCATCATCATCATCAAAATCATCATCATCATCATCATCAGCCTCAACATCATCATCATCAGCATCATCATCAA
>NW_008751662.1:60693-74852 GCF_000715545.1 Opisthorchis viverrini
CATGATCACCAACATCATCATCATCATCACAATGATCAACGTCATCTTCATCATCATCATCAACATCATCATCATCCTCATCAACATCATCATCATCATCATTATGCGCAACATGACATCAGTGTTCAAAACCGATGCTTCGCTGCCGTACGTATGTAGTTATCATGGTTGTATTGGGCTGGGATTCTCTCGGGTCATAGACAGTAGGACCAATAAGGTCCTCAACCGAAGCCTTTGTCTCAAAAGCCTAACCGCAAGGCAGCGGTATTTGGCGGGAAATGGAATTACGTTACGTTACCATTTCTACGGATTAAGTTGCCATATGTCCCGACCCCCAAGCTGGAGGACCAGCAGACTGTGTTCGTCAGACCTCTAACCACTGACCAACCTGGCATGAAAGACTCTGTGGGTGTTGCGAACAACCCCCCCCCAGTATAGCTCGAGGGCCGCTGAGGCGCGCAAACCGTCACACCACGGTAAGATCCAGTATCTGGGTGGCGGTAACTGAAAAGAGGTTCGTTTCATATCCGCTGTATGTTCCAGACTTACAGACACCAACAAATAGCACAGCCATCCGACCTCGGGTCTGAATATCGCACCCTGGTCCGTGTCCTGAAGGTAACCGTACACCCCATCTGCGATTAAAATGATGTTGATGCTCATGAAGTTTATCCACGGTTATCGAAGTGTTGAGTTAGCACTTTATGTTCTACCACCAATAATATTTAACCGAAAGATTTCAGTACGTGGCCACGAATTTTTGACCAAGTAGCTGTTGCTGACAAATCGGAATGGAACAAGTTTTTTGTGTCACATATCTACCAAGGTGGCTACTCATTGTTGTGGCACGAAGAAAACGCAAGTCATCTTGAACAACGATCACGACTAAATTGACCTCATAATGGACATTCGCGTTATCCTGTCGGCAGATTTATCCCACATAAGTAGCAAAACCATAAACTAGACTCTGCCTACTGGTTCTGCAAAGAAAAATCATTGTTACGTATACTGGAAGTTGTGAAAAATGTATCCACAGGCCAGTGTCAAAGTATTCCTGAGTAGCACTCACGGACCAAGGAGATAATGAACCTTTCATTGTTCGCATAAATTTTTATGTTATAGCCACATCAGCTGAGAAGATGTATCAGCTTTTGTGTTCTCCTGATAAGGTAAAAAACGATTACTGCCCCAAGTAACAATACAGTGTTGTTCTCATAGGGGTTTTCCCGTTTCCGAGTACATCGTCTGACCTACCACAAAGATTACAAAATAAATGAGAGGCGTGGTTCAACCCCACACAGAAGTAAAAACTAATGCCAGCCCACATAGGGTGTGGCTAACCAAAGACTGGGCGCCAACTCATAGTGGTTACAATAAGAGAGAGGAACAAACCAAGGATCATACGTGGAGTTTGGAATAAACAGAAATGTTTCCACTTTTGATTCCATTCCTGAATTTTTTGGGGTGAAAGAAATACGAAGAATCGTTACTTTAAATTCATACATACCAGCTATTTGTAAGATAGGGTTCTGCTTACAGAAGCCTGAAATTTCCGAACGGCCAATTATCTCGCCGACTACCTCTACAAGCGCATGTTTGTGGATCTGGACTTACATGTCCCATTGATGTGGTTCCGAGCACTAAGTGTTCCTCAGTATTCTGAGTTCTAACCGCAGCACTTCAGACTTTAGTGATAGAAGCTGCTCATTTTAATGCATCGGGTTGCTAGAGACACGCAAATTTTGCTTTGCAGTGAAACTCACCAGCCTACAATATATTTTGCCAGAATAAACGTGACCAGCTAGCATGATTTATAAACATACAATAGTTTTCCGCATTCTCTCACACTTTCAGTTAGGCTTGGGAACAAAGGAGCCCTCAGGCAATCTTCGGTATCTCTACTTCTGTACCTGTTTGTGGTTTTGCAATTAGCTCCTCCAGCAACTCGATTCTACTTCCTGAATGGAAACTACTTGCGAATGGAAACATTTCCGATGAATTTCATCTTGATGGTAATGTGAGGAGATTGAAATGACTTTCAGTTAAAAGTTCGTCATGTCAATGAAGGTAGTCTATCAAAGCAGAGAAATACCGTACAACTATCTCATTCTTATTCGGAAGATTCAACAATGCACGACGTAAAATTCTAGAAAGTCTCCGAGCCCTGGTCTCCTTGCAATTTGTTTGAACAGTTTTTGGTCACCAGTACCTGATCAGCAGTGTGATTAGCTCGCAGTTAGACAAGCTAAACTGCCACTCCTTCAGTCACGCGATCCACATCACAAGGTCACACGTGTTGACTGCCATCCTCCCTATCGAGTGATGACTTCTCAAAAGAAACTCTCAATGGTGTTGTGAAGTTATCCCTTCTCTGAAGTGTTTATTGAAACATGCCCAACAATTCCCAATAAAGCTGGAACAGCTGAAACAGCTGTCTTGGAACCTTCCAGCATAGACTGATTCTACTTACAAGACGAAACCCCAATTGAAACCTACACTTGGTTTCCCTGAGTGCAACAAGCAGATATTTCAGCCATGCTAGTTCTATTCGTTATTTTTGTTCTCCACTGTTCTGAACCTGTGACGCAACAATGACTTTTCAACCGTAAACTGTTTTTGTTCATGAAATCTACCGATTGGCAGTCAGCCGCTATTTTAGTTTTGCCTTATTTTTATGGCCACACGAGTTTTTTTCCTCTCAATTCCACATGCATTTCACCGGTTGTGTTCTAAACAAGCTGTTCGAGTCTTCCGCGATAGACTGCTATCTGGTTACCATAAATGATCTATTACTGTTAACAAGCTTGCTGTCTCAATAAGTAAGTTGGAAGTTTCTAGATACAACCTACTCGTAAATAGGACAAATTCTGATCCCATTCTTACGATTAAGTAAGACAATCCTTTATAGTCTTACCACAGAATGCCAGATTGTCAAACCCATCGCTTCGGGGTCCATAAGTTCAGCAAATATTCACAACGTTTGGTCTTACAAGAACCTGTGATGAAAACGCCGAACTTACCACGAATAAATAAATTTATAGCAGCGCTGAAGATCCACCGGTTGCATTTTCGGTAGGAAATTTTGTATTTTCTTTGATGATATATCACTCAGACACGTTGGGTCACCGAAATGGAGAAGACAAACAACTTCGAGGAAGTTGTACTTCAAACAAGTGAGTCGCTCCGTGATATGGAATTCAGCTGAACCAGAATATAAAAAGAACTAACGGCCCAATAGGATGTCAGTGAGAGACCGAAATGTAGGGACAAGGCTTCGGTACACAAGGCAGATCGTTAGTAAAATGATTTTTTTCGTTTGGAAGTAGTCCTCCTAACAGGAAACGGAAAAAGTAGCTTTTCCTCTCTTGATACACTAAAGGCGATGGCTAATTTGAACGTTTGCCGAAGAAAATTCGAACAAGGGCTATCGAAGAGAGATGGCTGCGTTATCAGCTGGCTTATTCAGTCATACAAGCATTCTAGAATGACTCCCAAACCGGTCGTTTATGATATACACAGCTGTTATGTTGTAGCAGTAAGATTCAAACGGGCACTTACATCGTGCATCGTTTTTCGGACAATGCTACGTTGAGAATAAACCCGGAGAACAGGTGTGCACTATTGCAAACATTTTCTTGTCGGTGTTCAGCGCCGGAAAACCTTACAATATTGTCAGAAGGTCCTACCAACAAAAGTGAAGCAGAACCGTAACCCATTGTGTGTTAAGGGTCGCATTCGTTCGGCACGTCAGCAATATCAGCACCACAGATTCCTTTCGCAGAAAACAAACAAACCGGTCTCGCTTTTCTCCAACCGATAATCGTGCAATCTCCTTTCATCAGAGATGTCCCCGTGGTCTTCTAAATATTATATACTCGGGTAGCTGGTTGACGCGGTCATGATTGAGGAACATCTGTCGACTGGCCGACACTCTGGCCCTGTAGTTGTTGTCACCCTTTGCAACGCTTCTCACCCCAGACAGGTCCTTAGACGGGTAATTCCGTTACTTCTTGACACTGCTGAGGCGCAGAAATTGAAGGGTAAGAGTAGTTATTTGACTGTTACCGCAGTTGTAGGTCACTCGGAGCTATCTGTACACCTATATCTGTGTGAGCTGCATTTGGCGTTGTATGGGAAACACCAAGTTGACACCTGCTTAGTATATCGCCTTCATCCATTTCTGACGAATATGGTCAGCGAAGTGTATGATCTTTCTCGGGTTGCCCTCATATTCTTTTACCACATGTCGAGTCTGGTTGTACGCCTATGGGCAGCATATGATAGCTGCTTTAGCAAACAGCGCTTTCACTGAACTTTTCGAAAAGTTGTCCATCCTACTTCGCTCTTCATAACCGTAGATCTCTTCTGTGGAAACGTCGTGAGCCTTGTGAAAGCAATTTGTCTAGCTTGGTTTGTACTTCCGGTCAGCTGGTGTGATCCACAACTGAAAAAAAACATTAAATCAGCATTTCAACTTCTACGTTTTGACTCAAAGAAACTGGATTCGTTTCTGAACGCATGACGTAGAGCGCTCTTCTATCCTCATCCCATCAAAATCTTTTCACCCCAGCCCCAACCGCTTCATCTTCACGTTTTCCAGACTTGAGTTCGGAATAACCAATCTGTAGATGCGCTGGGATGGGAGAACGATTTATACATTCCTGCAAAAGATAAGTGGCGACGGGGATGCAGGTCATCATATGCACCACCAAACCGGCTATCAACCATCGCACTCTGTTATGGTGACAGCTTTGACAGCTGAAGCATGGATCATGACCTATCAGTCGATTGATTGTGTGATAGGACGGTACGTGGTGATTGCAAGATCCCCCTCCACTCAAACCCTAAGCAGACGAACACCAAACTTATACAGTTACACGTTCATAAACAAACAAATCAAAGGAGGAGATACAGTGAGATGCAGTGTTTTACAAGACTTTTAGTACGGGATTCGGGTTCGCCATCATTCCATCGTTCCTGGTTTGATGGGGCTGTCAAGTGTGTTGAAAAACTTTTTTGAAGTATAAAAAAGTCTTTACAAATGCTGTTAAATAAAACAAACAAAGGGAAGTAAGCGATCCCACAAAGCACATGACAGAAGATAGTTTGGAACCTATTTTAGGTAACTGTATGCATTCAATCAACTGCTAGCGAGAGAGAATGACAAAAATAGAATCAATGTGTTTGATTAAATTCACTCTGTCAATCTGTTAATGAAGCTTCGTTTTGTTAAGATACGTATGGTTCACCCGGTCACAGAGGAGTTCTACATTTGCTTGTACATTTAGGTTTTCAATAACTCACTGTTTTATCGCACCTAATAAGGATATCGTATCTCACTTATTGATCGGTTTCTCTGGCTCACTACAGGCCTGCGTGAACCGACCTGTCAATGTGGATTAGGGATCTGTCTGCAGGTCTGAGTGCTATTCGTTTGCTTGGGGAAAGGTTTTCTTCTGAAAACCCCCCATTTCGATGTCGTGTTGATTTGGAGATGTTTTTTTGCCGACAGTTGTCACAAACACGGAATTTGTTTACATCCCAGGAACTCGTGGTAATCTGCCGAATTGTTGATTTCGTGTTCGCGCAATAGACGTCGGGGATTCGTTATGGGTAGCACAATCTTAGAACTTGTCATGTGTGAGGGAATTGGAAGGAGCATTCCTCGTTCTTGGTCAAGCGGTTTTACACGCATTGCTTGCACGTGGCTTGTCTCTACACATATATCAAGGCAAACCATCATAAAAGACTACTTTTTGGTCTGTCTTCATACAAAGTTTATTAAAAGGAATTTCGAGGAAGTACATTCGGGAACCGAGGATAATTGCACCAATCAGATTAGGACATCGGCTCTGAACTGAAATTTGATGTTTTTATGGAAAGACCAACGCGGTTTAGTGACAAGGCGCAAGTTGTGCTTCAACGTCAGCTATCATGTGTCCTTAAAGGACAAGTAGAAATGGTTCTTCCCGAAGCCATCTCCTTTTTAAGTGAGGGTCTTTCGTTGATCAACCGGTGGTAGCATACCTGCCATCAAACGTCAGGGTTGTGGGAAAGCGCTGGAATTTAGTACAAAGACCAGAGGACAACCAAGACGCTTCCGAAACCACCCCAAACAGTTCTGCGTTGGACAAACTGGGAGAAAATTATGCACACGAATAAAGCTTGTCCGTCAACATGCCTGTTAAGAGACGCTCTATCCTTGATATCCATTCATCAAGACCAAGGAACTCACAAACAGGAGACGGAAGGAAAATTCTGGAAGCATGGTACTCCACGACGGTCTCGGCCAACCGACACATTGAACTATATCCAATTTACACATCACTATCTGCAACCGGAATAATCAAACAAAGCCATACGTTGGACTAACAAACCAAGAAACAAGAAACTCCTCGGACTCAAATCAACAAATGTCACAAACTGGAACCGAGAGAGGCCAAGGGCAGAGGTCACTGCAGTACCGACCAGAGTACGAGTCATATGGTCGTCAACAAATCAGGACACAGGATAACAGACCAATCAATGGAACCACCCGACCGTACAACGAATCGTGATCGAAAATCAGCCCCGGCTAGCAGCACGTATAACCAACGCACGAGAATCGATTCATCGCAGTGCTCCAATGGGCTCTCTAACAACACACCAACTGCCGATGAAACGTTTCCAATGAAATTTCCCAGCTCAGCGAAAAACCAATGAACATTTTACAACTATTCACGGTACAGAGATAAGATGCCGTCAAGCTTTGAACTTTTATTATCATTCAAAGACGCCTCAAGCAAGAGAGATCACACGCCTCTCATCAACAAGACTTCCCCAAATTAGCGAGGAATGATCCTATTGAGGCAGCCTCGCGTGTGTCCTCTGTGATACATCAGTAAACCATCTAGGTGCGACGGAATACGCTTCAGTGCCCTGAAACAGTCACTGGATCGTAAAGGGTCAAACGTGTGTTTTAGAACTTTTTATGGAATGTGAAATATAATCGCACAGAAATTCTTCCCGGAGAACAAGGGTTCTGAATCTCCGTCAGAAGTTCAACAACCAGATGCTGTCAAGGTTTGTAATCTGCTTGAAAAATTTCCTTTCTAAGTCACTTACTCTGCTGCGTTAGTTATCAAACTGCTTCCGCAAGCGTGTCTTCAGTGAGTAGATATTACTTTTATTCGATGACTGATCAAGATGATCCTACCAGACGGCACTGCACTGTTAATCTCAAATTATAACCCACAAACAGACTGTCAGTTGTAGAATACCATAAACGAGAGATTCAGTTGAGTCTGTCATGAGAACCAAATTGATTTGCAAATGAGTGCATTTCTCGATTGTTAACTTTGCTGTAGAAGTGTCAGAATGGGCAAAGCTATCTGTGTATCCTTATTGGTCTGCACTTTTGCTTCACGTAACCCTGGTTTTTAGAAGCCCTCACTTCTGGGGATTAGTTAGTGCCGAATCGTGAACGTGAACCGTGTTAAGGATATCACTATCTTATTGAAAGTCAGTTTAACAGCCCTGATGATATGGCACTAGCGGCTTAGTGAATGGCGCTCAAACTCGAATCCGTAAAGCTCCAACATTCATTGAGGATCCCAAAACGAATGAAACGGATGTGCAGTAATTCTCGGCAGCCCCGGCTAAAGGAAGTTCAAATATGCAACGCAACATTATCAACTACCTAAAAAATAACCGAAAACACGTACAACTCTTTGCTTACCTCGTTTTTCCTCTTATCCGTTCCTCTCTCTCAATGTTCGGTCTGTTTAACGGAATTCATAGTGAAAGATGGGTGTGAGCCATGTTCGGTGGAGCAATTTTGTCACGATTGTCTGGCCGTGATGGATCGCCCAGCTACCTGTGAACTTAAAAATGGAACGGTCGATCTCAAAATCATTAGGCAAACACCCGAGGGAGAATTTTCTAGCTGACATTATTGGAAGCTTCTGTGCACAGAATCTCAAAACAATTAGGATTAACCCGAGGGCTTGGTTCTCCCGGATTTAGGATGACTGTTTTACGAGATTCATTTGAACGTGATGTTGTTCTTGAAATGGATGGTTCATGATCAGTTTGGTGACGAAAATACGCTGGTAAATTACTGAGCAATATTTATGATTCCGCATGGAGGAGGTTTGGGAAACTATTCGTCTTCTTTGACCATACTGAAAAAAGTTTTATTCCGTGCAAATTGGCGCACTACCGTGATATCCTGTTTAGAACTGAACGGATATCCACTCTCCAAAGGTGGAATTTAAAAGCTTTCATCAGATTGGAGAGAAAATGGGTGAGAATCTAAGCCTGAATTTTTACTCCTGGTCAAGATTATTTGGCCTTAAAAGAAACGCTCAAAGGGAATATAAATTTGACTGATGTGCGCTGCTTCATTAAACCAGGAATCTTGTACGTCACATCGTTTTACTGCCGCAAACGCGCCCCGGTGGAAACGATTTGTTATTGTGGACCGGTCGTTTTACACCTTGTTCTTTATATCTTTGTTCAGCGAAAGGTCGTTGAGTAACCAAGCAGAAAACTCCTTCCGCAACGATGAACAAACCGGTGATTTTTTTCGAGTTTGTTGCAAAAAGGGGAAGAAATCCGAGGAATGCGCCCACTTGCAAACAAATTTGTTTTTTGAGAAGCTCACCTAGAACCCAACTGAATCTTTTGTTTATGATGTCCATTCAGTTGCCTAAAAACATCGTAAACGAGAGCTTCAGCTGGGTTCCAGGTGAGTCTCTCGAAAAACCAAATTAGTTTGCAAATGAGTGTATATTCGCTAATTTCGTGCAATTTGGCTTCAAGTAGAACATAAGGTTGACGGAAACTCAGGGACTGCGCCAACCTGATGCGCCTCAAGAATGGCGAAACCGCTCATGGGCTGTCGATGAATTTTCAGCAACTTTATGAGTAGTATATGATGTCTATAAGGAAAAAATAGCTATTCAGTTTTGGTCGAGGTGATGTGTCCCGCTTTTCCCAATGAATAAAACGAATAGTCTACCAGTTTCAGACACACCAAAATTTGACAAGCACTGCCAGTTCACAGTTTACCGTCTGTCTCAAATCACTTTGTTTATTAATAGGCTTGACAAGAACTTTTTGAGAACGATGGAAGCCAGGCATCTGAAGAAAGTAATTCATATTTGCTGAATTTTAGCCTGGCATACCGGGCAAAGCTAGATCTGCCTAAAAATTAGAGTGATTTAGCTAAGCTTTTGCCGGAATTTGTTGAAGATTCCATCTCACCAATAAGTAAGCTACCAGAAGGGGAAGCTGTTGAAAAGACTGTAATTTTTAGTAGTCAGTGGCATGAATAATCATTTAGAACAATACCACTGAAGATGGGACATTCTGTTTAAAAAGCCTGAGTAAATAGCTACACATATCAGACCACGGAAGCCTGGTATAGCCCGGTGATTCATCACCAGGTTGGGGGGAGGACCTTAATAGTTCGGGTACGAACTGGAGCGTCAGATATGAACACATCGATAACTACAAATCTGACAGTTGATTATTTTACCTATTGTTTAACCAGCCGAGGATTTTCAAGCCACTTTTTCCCCAACGACCACTGGGTCCCTTGTTATTTATGGTGCACGCAAAAAGCAAGTATGACTTTGTACCACGATAGGTGTTTAACCCAACTTAGACCTCACTGATGAAATTCTCCGCAAAAGACTAGCAGGTTGTGAAAAATATACGTCATGTTTCAAGGCATGATGATGTTCTAAGCAGATTATTAAAGGTGGTAGGGGAAACGAGGCTGTGGAGTGGATCCATTTCGCAAGTAAGAAACCGTCTTTCTTTGATACCACTCTCGTAGTAGCCTTCCTGATATTGCATCTTCATGGGGATCGAACATTCTCTCTGTTCTTTTCATTTGTACTTATCCAAGATATTCAGTGGCCCAAACGAACAAGAGATTGTGGCAATTTCCGGTTTATTGTCAAAACACTAGTTCAAGAATGACAGCCCAGTGATGTGATGTGGGACACTCCCATTATGAGTGAGGTACATGTTAGCTAGAAAACGCTCAGAACAGATTCAGTTCAAACCTGAAATGCTGAGAGCCCCTGAGACCCCATGGTTAATTTGCCTGAATTATTGAGCATCTGAATTTGTTCACTCGGTCACTGGCTTGTATATCTGAATCCCCATTTCACCATTCTTCCGTGAAATAATCGCCGCTCGTGTGTTTATCCATGTTCGAATGATTGCACTATGCATTCGTTTCACCATAAATCTCTATATTTTTTTCAAAGTAGCTATCTCTGTACACCTGAAATGGATGGTTGTACTTTACTCGTCTTCTCATGCGTATAAGTGTCCACCAAAGGATTCCACGAAGGCACAGATGTTCTAGAAACCACTCTGATGCATCTCGTCACCTACAAATAGGCAGCAAAATTTATACTTGCTTACAGAAGCAAATGAAACCTTGAACCATTGGCAACATCACTATCGTCATCAGTCGTAAGCCGCTTGCTTCCACCTACCGCGCCAAAAACACTGGGGAAATATGGCCCCCGAGATTCACCGTTAAGTCTAAAATAACACAGAGGTAGTCATCCTTGCACCAGCTTCACCTTTGCTATGTAAGTTACCAGTTTATTAAATTGCCTTCAGATTTTCGTAAAAAATGGCGAGGATCATGGACTAAAATAACGGGCCCATCACGTACTACCTTGTCTGTCCTGGAGTTGGGCAAAATCAAAACGATCATACGCTTTGATTCATCGTTTCCAAAGCGATGGTTTCTTCGAGGCAGATCATGTTTACTGAAGAAAAATGGAAGGAACATTGCGATCTACTTTCAAAGTACTTCCGGATTGTGTGGCCTAAACGAACTCGACAGGGAAAACGGCTCAGTTCGTTGTGGTCGATAGCTATCACAGTGTGGTACAGATTGAGGAACGTTGGTTTCAGCGCACAGCAAACTTAGTGCACCGTACCGGCTGAAAGATGATTTCATCTCGGATCTTCTTAATTTAGCTACTCCGTAGTTCAACTGCCCCGGAAGAGTACTATACATTTGACTGCAATGCTTTGTTTTCGAATCATTTACAGAAACTGACTAGCAGCCATTCTTGCCAAAATCAGAATACTTTCTCATGTGCACAGTTGGAGAAATTAAAAAAAAAACGGAACACCATAAGAACCTTATTTGAATATAATGAGATAACATGTTCGCGACCAGAAAGTAATGGGTTTTGCCAGCATTGAAGAGATGCCCAGGCAGACAGATGTTGGTCCGACCAGTGCGACACTTATTCCTAACCCTGAAAACTCCTCTTATCTGGAACGTTCGGAAGCTAATTCGGACGCATAAGTCTAAGATGGAACTCCATGCTCACTCCGTTCTCCACTTCATACCTTAGACTAGACGGATGAGAATATCGATCCGAAAATTCAACTTAGATTACATCTGGCTGGTCACAAGTAGTATTTGATATGAAAGGTAAGATACATAAATACATTGGTTGACGCACAAATTTCGAAGGCTCCTTAAATTGGGGGTGACTGATGCCAGCGAAGAACATTCAAATCAGGGGGCTGATTACATTAGCTGTAAGCTATTTTACGTCCTCTAGCTTAATGCAGTCAAAGGGCTCACAGAAGCCATCAGATTGGACAGTAATGGCTCCCGAATAACTGAAAAATACGGTTAATGTCTTCATAAAGGAAACTACTCACCAGGTTACTGAAAACTCTTCGACTACCCACGACCAGTTTCGCTCTTTCTGGGCCCATCAGGCAGGCGCAAACAGGTATATTTCTCGAAAACAGTCCAATTTGGGTTCGAGTAGAACATAAGGGTGACGGAAACTCGGGGACTGCGCCTACATGATGAGCCTCAAAAAGGGCGAGACCGGTCATGGGCTGTCGAACAGTTTTCAGCAACCTTGTAAGTAGTTTCTCTTATGAGAATATACTGCGATATCTCGAATATCGTGCCAACTAAAACATGAAGCGGTCTGCGTGCAGCACATTCAGTTGCAGAATATCATAAACAAGGTATTCAGTTAAGTCACTCGCGAAAGCCAAATTGATTTGCAAATGGTGTATATCTCGAAAACTGTCAATATCTGTCCACAGATTCTGTGGATCAGTGGCTATGGAGCAACCTTTCGGCGGTACTCATTAACCATGTGTTTATCCTCAAGAGTTACCCTATTCATGTTACGGAAGCCCGGAATTTGTTCGCTTTGAATGAGTTCAGCATTCTGAATACTAATTTCCCCAAGGTTTATGGGTTCTAAAACACCCGTATACTGCTTTAAGGACCTGCTTCAAGGTCTCCTAAAAGTTTCCAATGTGGAATAGGCAAGTCTCCTCATACGAATACGTACAAGAATTGTCCCATATCTTTTTTCCAGTTTTGCTGGTGTGATCCTCTGAGTTGATCAGCCCGCTTGACTACTCATTTACCGCAACCGGTCGTCGATTTCCACGGACGATCTGATAACTACCAACGTGTAGGACTGAAAATCAACCGAAGGCTAATTAAGATCAATCCAGTCGGCTTTCCAATAATGAAGTTTTTATGTGGTTTGGCTATTCCGGACATCAAAATTCTCGCAAAAAGTTTACTCGATGAAAAACGTCATATTATGCACTTTCAAAGGGATGCATCATAACCCGATGTCTAGACTGATAAGAGTGACAGAAAAGCCATCGGGGAGTGGCCAGTTTGATTCGAAAAAATTCTCGCTGTTGAGAATGATGGATGAGGGCAGGCGCAGCTACCTAAGATCAGTACGTCAAAGAATATCGTTTGAAAGTTATCTTGAGTCTTTTGTTCCCACCGGTCGGATTTCGCGCTTATTTGACTGCTTCCGCATCTGTATGTGGGTGGTTGGTTGTGCGACAACGGGGTTGAGAGATCTCCCGTTATGCATCTACACAGCTGTGGGGCTGAGCTTTAGGACTTGACTTTCTCCCAAATAACAGTACACTTCGTGAAATTTCTTCAGAACGAATCTTTGCCTTGGTAACGCAGCCAGTTCTGAGGTAGAAAGGGATAAAAATCAGGAACTATTGGTATTTTGGTTGACAATTGGACTAGTTATCAATATCAATATATTCAGAAAAAGATGCTTCCGCTATGACGGATACTTTTTAAGCAGCAAATGAATCTTCTGGTTTTACGATTGGTTTGTTCGACGATACAGCTACTGAATAAAACTTGGTTTACTCTACTCTGACGCTCACCGGGAGAAAATGAAATAAATTATCGGATTTTCTCAGTGACCGTAAGATTTTTTGCAAAGATGGCTGATATCCGGATCCATTTTGTTGGCTGGTAAATTTCAAGTCACCGGACAATTGCGTGCAGTTAAAAAGCCGTTAACTGTCCGCAAAGTCAGCCATGTTTGGTACTGCATGTGCAAGCTTTTGGCATGAGAGCATCTCAACGCTTCAACATGATTACATAACAGTGGACATGGGCGAAAGTTACTCGCTTGTCATCGAGGTACCGGCCTTGTTTAGAGTGAATTGAAACTACGAAAAACTTGAGACCCCTAGGACTAATTGTGGATGTGATACAAACTTGACTTCTAAAACCCCAAATCGGTAGATACGATTTGGTTAAGAGTTAAGTAAAGCAAAGTTTGCGGGCTCCCAGTTCTACCAAAGGCCAAGAGTCGGTCAGCAAATTTTTATGGAAACACCTCAAGAAATTTATCGTCCCACCAATCACAGATATTTTGGAAAAGGCGAAGACTAACTGTTCTCTTTTTTTACCATTGCGAAGTTTCAACAAGCGGCTATTAGCTTTTTCCACCAATAAAAACTAATCAAGATTCTTTTTCTAAATTGTGGGAAGTCCCAGCTTTCAGAAAAAAGTGCGCTTTGATAAGGTACCTACGAACACAGTTAATCACCAGGTTGTGTACGTTACTACTACGCGTAAAGCTGAGTGTTTTACTGTTCGATTAAGCAACCGAATTTTCAAGGTGGGAAGTTTTCTCTGGAAGATTAGGAGTCGACCGTGAGAGTCACTCAGTAGTTGTACCCACCACCCATCAAGGCGGCCGACAAGAGAGACAATAATTCATATGGAAGATTATCGACCGTGAGAGTCACTCAGTAGTTGTACCCACCACCCATCAAGGCGGCCGACAAGAGAGACAATAATTCATATGTACATACATATA
>NW_008751662.1:76595-102053 GCF_000715545.1 Opisthorchis viverrini
ATATATATAAATATATATATATATATATATATAAAGTATGGGACTTATTGTCCGGCTTCAGTAGCCTTGTGTGTCACATGTTTTTCAAGGTCGACCAGCTGATGTCTATGACCGACTGGTGGCTTAATTCGTTTGTCTCAATCCTCCACAATTGCCACTTTCATGTTACCCGATAGACGAAGTAGCTCACAGGAGACTCGGGCAGTCGGCCGACCAGATAGGTGCTATCCTACTGACGATCATTTCTCTTTGCTACAGCAAAGCAGGATTTGAGGGCTGTTCTGGCAATTCTCAACGATCTGCCATTTTTGTTAGCATGATGAGTGAAACCCATGACGGCTTCCACAAACGTATACGTAAAATATCACGGGAAATTCCAACCCCATAACGCTGAGATAGGTAGACCAGTTACTTTTGTGTCCTTTCAGACAAACTAACGTTGCGAAAAACCTCCTTCCCTAACTGATTTTCATGCAGAAACTCAGTGTGGGGATGGTAGTCATTTGGGGCTCCGGAGATAGAATGTATTACTCTGTTGCTCTCTCTTCAAACACCCGCTGGGTGACATGCTATACAAGATAGGAAGATGGCTGAGCTTCGCAGAATGTTCAACCAGATTTTCGGGCACCTGAAGAACCATCTCTAGCTGTTTTGATGACAAAGGAATACTGGCTAACTTCCGTCGAACAGAGAGACACAGTCTCCAAGTGTCAATTTCCGAACCAAAATGTGACTTACGGATCCCCATTCATAGAGAAAGCGGACGTACGTTGAGCAGGGAACGATAGTAACTCGACGTACTCAGGCCTTGGTCCCATTACTTGACTAAACCGGCAAGCCTCGACTTTCTGATCAGAACGGTACGTGGATATAAATGGCGAAGCATCAACCTCTCTCAAGCTCTGTTGACCCTATATGCATAGACTGGTTGGCCCACTCTAAAATGCGCAATTTTTTTTAACTCTAAGCCCTGACTATCCTTTAATTTGTCCTGTATACTCCTTTCTTTTCAACCGTAGCAATCTGTACCACAAGGAGGAAGTAACTGATATCCACGAGACACGGTTCATTGCTGAGAACGATGACGATACTGATGCAGGGCGAACGAAGGTGGTTGGATCTGGCCCGCATGGTGTACAAGTGATTCAATGGACCATTCAACCAAACTATTTTGGTGTTCGCGCCCCATGAGAATGACGTAGTTAGGAACCCCACAAAGCCTCTTGTCCTCTTGCTAAAGAGCCATTAAAATGTACTGGCTAATATGACTTTGGTCACAAGGTATTCAATATGTATTACACAATGGATCAGCTCTTAGAAGCCGGCCTTGTGCAAATCTATCCTCTTCCAAGTACCTACACAGTAACTTTGGAGAGGTTTTATCTTTTCTGTTCTGTCTCTGTTTCATCAGACACCTATTTATAAAAGCATTCAGCTAATATTTCTCGACTGAAACCTCTGAACGGTCTTCGCATCCGACCATTCTCCACAGTGTGCTTGTTCGTAATTTCTAATGAAGTAAATATCTCGTGAAAATTAAAGGCAACACATGGTTAAATCCGAGTAAATTAGTGAGTAAAATAACCGGAAAATTTTAAGCCATACGAATTCGGTGGGCGGTAGATTTCACAGTGCGCATTCATGTTGCTATGAAAACCAGTTTGTTTGCTACCGTCTGTTCCCATTGTTCTACTTTGTCCTGTCAATTTATCTGTATTTACGCTGTCCTCATTATTCTCGGCAGTACAAAAGGCGGACGATATTTTCTCTGTACGACCTCCACCCGCCTCGCACAAGTTACTATCAGAAGCACCGTCCGCCCCCCCCCCCCGCTCAACGACCGAATAAACTAACTAGCTAATGACACGAGTGGATTTCCAACAACCAGTGCACACTTTACTTACCGCGTTTGTTTTGACCACGACAGCCGGATGTTCAAAGGAACACAAAGCTATACAATGCAAACACTTGTAATTACACAGGTTGCCACGCCGCCGTCACATCAATTGTGCTAGTCTACAGGCCACGTCAGTGTAAATTCCAATCCGTCAAAATTGTCCCTTTGCCCCACGTGGACTCATATTCGTGCCGCCAACTACCACTTTCCGAATATCGAATAAACCTACAGAGGTTGCTGCAGAAATCTGAGTGGGTCTGGGATGATGTCCAAAAAATAGGGAACATCATTCTTGTTCATTCGTGATATAATGTGTATCCGAATTTCAGTTCATGCGGCTGTGTAGTTCAAAGCTGAGGACGCACTGTGAGCGATTAAAGCTAACGGGAAAAACCAAGCTACTGTATTTTGAATAAGTAGTTTTGTCGTCCCAAGAGTGTGATCCATTGTGGAAGCAGCTTTTGGCCGGAATAGGCCGGGGGGTGGTATTTCAAAAACATTCACCCGCAAATTAGTTTGAAAAGGGTGAAATTAGTAGAGTTTGGATTGTGTCACCGATCTGGCCTTTGATACTAGTGTCCTCTGCGCATCTAAGGCGTTAGTAACACCCCGAATGACCTATTCAGCCGGGGATGTTTCGTCAGCTAGTGGACGAAATAGCTGCCTCTACGAAAAGAAATCGGTGTGAAATATTCGCTGCAAAAAACTATTCTTCTCATGGGGTGTTTGGCCACTTAAGTGACGCGCAAAATCACAAGCCAGAAATTGTGGATCCTTGAGATTTACCATAAGACGCGGTACCACATGTATAAAATACGTGATAAAAGGAGTACAAACCTCAAATTATGGGAGTTTCCCTCTAAACTGTTGCACGAAGTAGTGCAAGTCCAAAAAAAGCCCAGAGAAGATGGTAAATCGATCTCAGTTTGCGACATACGCCTGGGTGCAACACGTGGTAGCGCAAAGTGGTCAAAAGGCGCGCGTAAAGGATGGCCAACCAAAGTGGTTCGACAAGTCAGGGGTTAAAGTTCATGAGGGATTACAAATGCATTTCGAGTCCATGAAGTAAACTCAGTAAACAGCAGCAGACAAGGGAAAAGTTTGACCGGCAGAAAGGAAATACACGGTTAATAGCTAATATTTCTGATTCAGCCATCGTCTATCCAGTTGACTTGTGGATTTCGCCACTTAGCTCTAGCCCCACATGCAATAATTCCTTTTTGAAAAGCGACGGAAACTTGCACTACGGGTTAGTGGCGCTATTGAGAATAATGATGTTTTGCTCCTGAGTGAGTCCTGGCTAAAAAACACTTCATTTTGCCGTTGAATGGGCGGGGCACAATAGGTATGAGAAAGAAGGAAAATTCAAAAAGTGGTCATGAAAATCACTATAACATTTGTTCACGGATATGCTGCTAAATGTTTAATATGAGCTGGTCTCAATGGTTTTCTCTAAAATTCAACAAGGATTAAAAATATTTTTCCAAGGAGATATCGGTAATTCAGTACGCTGACTTGATGTCTGTCCCAAATGTCCTCAGACTGTAGGTTGGATCGTCTGTTACTTGGAGAGTCCACCTAAGATTTTGGCAGCATGGTGCCCGGTTAAACCAAGTGCCAAGTTAGACAGTATCAAACCTATCGACATAAAGACTACTGAGCTTATAACAGTAGCGAATATCTGTATCTCAAGTTCTGGGGATGGCGAACGGAGAAACAGCCAGTCATGAATTCAAAATCTGTTCAGAATCGTGTCACTGGCGAGATGACTGAATTCATGAGCTTTATTAGATCGGGGACGTTGTAGTAAGGCTTAAACGCGTACTGGTGTTCTGGTGAGTGGTGTGGTCTCCTATGTGATTACGCCGGAATGACCAGCTACTAAACGTTGTGATAGGAGCACTTTCCAGAAAGTTGGTTGATTAGCGACACTGTGGGAAACAGTGCCAACCACTAACCAAATCTGCATTCGACACGCGGTGAGTACAATTCAGGCCGAAATGCTTTGTAGATTATCCCTACAAATAACACCAAGTCCTACAGGAAGATAATGGGGAGAAGACAAGAATGCACAAGTTGTCCTCGCAGCCTGAGATACTGGGAGAAGTAAATACGACCCTAATGCGTCATACACGTTAGGGTGCATGGTGTTTGTGTAGCGCTGCGGCAAACATCGATCTGATACGTCCTAGACGGGACAAAACCCGCACGGCAAATGTGTTTTATGATTAGGCGTCTACCTTTGCCCTTATTGAGCGCATGTATTACGATCTGATATACATAGCTCAAAGACCGTTCAATATTCCGAAACGGGGGCCCGGTATTCTGTCGGGGGTCTCATTTTTAGGAGTCTACGAGGGAGTTACTGAAAGGTTGTCGGAGTATTACCTCAGTAGGCTCATCGTTTTGATATGGTATTACTAATCTAGTAAATTCATAGAAAAATTCCAACGTCCAAGGGGAAGCATCCCCAAAAATCAAGCCCACGAGCATTTGTTTTTCATCAGAAAAGCACTACACTGCGTCACAAGTTCCCTTAATCCTATTTTGTATATCTAGTAAACCCAGCCTCAGTTCCCGCGCAATCGAGAGTTTGCCGCTTTTTCCAGCTATCGTAACTTTCTGTCTTATACGTTATTTTCAATAACGGTATGGTTGGTTGATCAGGGCCGGGGGTAGAAACTAGTATCGGAGATACCTTAAGTAAGTTTTCCCATTATTCTGATTAGCTCACTTTTGTCTCAGTTTCTGTCTTGGTCACTAAATGAAGATAATTCCACAGCACTGTTGTATACCGATACACAAAATACAAATGGAAGGAGAGCTTAAAGCTTGCAAGTTTGCTCTGACCTGTTCCGGCCCAAAGGTTCGAACCAAATGGCAAGCACACTGATTAAGTTCAGCGAATCGTAACTGAGCGATGGATCTTAAAGTGACTGTTCTTCCCTCTGCTCTTTGATGTAATCTGAGATTTACCGAAGAGATCGATAAATCGAGGTTTTCCTTGCGCAAACCTGGAAGGAACCGGACACAAAAAGCGAGCTGATACAAACCGGGTATGGTTTCAGATGACCATCACAAGTTGGAAAAAATAATAATTACGTTGACTTCCAGTCCTTTCGGAACCAAAAAACATGTGACTTTTGTGTTAAATTTAGACTTTTGTGTGTGCTAAGCAGCCAAAATAAGGCAAGGCATCATGGTGGTCCTACACACTCGGATTTTTTCTTCATTTGCTTCCTGGAAATTTGTAAAAACTGAATGCTGACAGGTGAGTATTCTCGTATTTTTTAGTTAACATGGTTTTGTACAAATCTTTCCGACATTACTGCCACTATGTAGGTATTCGGCTTGATCTTTTTTCGAGTCTGGTGTACCCCATACAAGATGGTCGAGTAAATGGAAACTACCCAGGTGTAGTATGCTATAGCGTTGGCAAAATCTAAGTCTGAAGGGATAAACTGGTGCACATCACCAAACAGAGGTTCTAGAATACTGTGAACAGCTTATAAGAACATGTATGAGTAGTATTTAAGAACATGTGGAACTGACAAAGTGCTGTTAGTCAACCAATGATAATGCAGGAAAATTCACTACTGCGAGTACAAAACATTTCGAATCTCTTCCGGCTGTTTCTGTTTCTTCTGTTTGTTTTGCAACTTTTTTCAGGTGAAAAAACGGTCTATAACCCTGGAAGATAGTCGGATATTTTCTGGCATCTCTATGAACATTTCTCTTGTTTAAGCAACCTAGTTGGCGCATGATGAACTGAGAAAGCAGCCCTGCATACCTCTAGTCGTTGTTCAAGGCATCGAGCCACTCACTCGCATCCGATGAACTTGAACAGGTTCGTTTTTCCATAATTCAAGCATTGGTGGACTGGGTGAGATGCACCTAACAGGATGGCTGTCTTCGAAAAATACACTCATTGCAAATCAATTTAGTTTTCATTCTCTCGTTTATGATATCCTACAACTGAATGTACCACACACCGGCCGCCTCATGATTCAGTTGGCACGATATTCACGATATCGCAGTATTTCTCGAAAACAATGCAATTTGGGCACAGATAGAACATAAAGTTGACGGAAACTCGGGGACTGCGCCTACCCGATGAGCCCAAAGCAGAAGGGCGAAACCGGTCGTGGGCTGTCAAAGAGTTTTCAGCAACCATGTGAGTAGTTTCCTTTGTGAAAAAAGGATATCAGTCTTATTGTGTTTAAGGAGTGGTGTCGCATGGCCGATGAACTCTAAAAGAACTAAGAAACTGAGTGCAGCAGATCTTCACATCGTAACCGACGTAGCAGCTTTAGAGCCCCAGCACAACCGGAATAACATAGATGTGAGAACAAACTTGCCATTAAAGTGGATGTTAGGTACCATGATGGGGTACACAACAGCAAATTCAAATCATCCACTCGAGCGAGGTGTTTTAACGCGAGTAGTGGACTAAACGGAACACAGTACCCAAAGACGTACACTGTGATATCTCAAGTATTTTACCATGAGCAGACTTTGTGAAATACACTTAGCTGAAACACAGTATAAACCGAGGATTCCACTGAGTAGTCTCCTGACATCAAATGAATGCAGTTTGGACCACGCGGACTGTTGTGTTAAAAATCCAGTCGATGTGCTCACTTTGAGTTCCGCCATTTTGTACTGATTCTCCTCACCTACTCCTTCCATTTTCTGCTTCACGTGCGCGCTTAAAATTAGGGCCATTCTGAGTTTGATACCAAAATTTCAGTTTGGAAAGTTCTGCTAATCTGTCGACCGCGTGGAGTGCACTCCAGGCTTGAGCTCTGAAATTTCAAAGTTACTACTTCATCTATTGCGTTTAACCAATAGGAATGGTATTAGCAACAGGATGGATGCACGCATCAATCTTATTTTCGCGAGCGTATATGTAAGTAGTATTGCCTTGTCGTGGAACAAAATGAGGTGGATCATAACCTAGTCGGAACAAAACCGTATTCGCAAAGAGTTTCTCCAAGGCATACCGCTCTAAATTGAACGATTCTGGAACTTGAATTCGCTACAGTAGTGGATGGGTTGTTCGCTTGAAATTGCTTTGAGCAAGCTGCACACTCATACCTCATACCTCTGTCTGAGAACGAATCGTTTTTGATCTGATTTACTTCAGTAAATGCCAGGAAATCGATTAAACAGCAAGACCACTGTTACAGAGGCTTGACAGGCTCAGCATTTATTGATGCGTTTAATGTTGACAACAATGTGGGTAAATTCTAAACTTTCTATACTTAAGAACTCTAAAGCCTTAGGCTAACGGTTAGGGCAGGTAAGCCCTATTCCATGTGCTTTCCAAACTGAGGGGATAACGGTTTGTTTGAAATAGTGCAGGCCTCCTGTAGTTTGGTGACACAATTTTCTACCCAACAAGAGACCACGAATGAAGCGAAAAAATTTCTCATTTCAGAAGAGCTTGATAAACAATCGGTAGTTTTTATTTGGGCAACGATTCGTTTTTGACACAAAATCTTCATCAGGCCAAGTGAGCAGGTCACCAAATTGGCCAGATTATAAGGCAGACGGAGAACCAATCAGTGAGTCAGTCCTCTTCAGATTATCACACTAGATCCGTGTTGAGTGTCAATTAATGGCTCTTGTCGGTTAGCGTGGTTGTCAAAATCTTGCTTTTGTGGATTGGGAGAGATTCGAATTGATTCTGATCGGGTTTGGTTCGTTAATCTTCCACTTCATGGTGCTTCAATTGATGATCCACCTCGGGTGCCACTGGTAGATTTTCCTTGGTCTTTGTGGGGTTGTGAGTGCTCGGGCAATTTAGTTTGATCGGAGGGGATGAATGAGGTCAAGTGGAATTCAGATGATGATGACCGCACACCAACACGTGTCGGCTCGACTGATCCAAAACCGTTACCCACACGCTTGCCAGTTCCACGCCTTCTATTCTGTTAACACTGCGATGCTTGTCGATTTCTACCGCCCCGGCGATCAGTCTGTGTGACGTGGATCGTAGGCCTCGCCTGAAAACCTCAGCATTTTCTAAATCTATTTTGTGTCCCGTGTCGAGTGCGTGTTCCGCAATCGCCGAGTCTTTCAATAACGCTTGATATTGGTTCCCCGTCTGCCTTATAACTTGGCCAATTTGGGGACCTCCTCACTTGGCCTGATGAAGGTTTTTTGTCAAAAGCGAAACGTTGCCCAAATAAAAGCTACCGATTGTTTATCAAGCTCTTCTGAAACGATGACTTCTCAGTCGGTTCCAAACCTTTTCCAATTGATTGAAAAAATTTCTCGTTCACCACTTAGAACAAATATCAGGGTCAAATTGCCCAACACGGTTCACTGTTGAAAAATGATATCGCCTAACTCAAATACCACTTTTAAAACCTTTCATTGCAATGAAAAAACGACGGGGGGAATCTGTCTTCGTAAACACCTGCTTTACTTTGTTTTGTTTGTTCGTACTTAGGTGTATATTCTATTGCTGAGTCTCCATTCACTAGTGTGTACATCCAAGGAAGTCAACACAGTGTCACTCAGAAGGGAAACCTACGTTGCTGTCCAGTAGTTGCTATTAATTAGAAAAATAGATAAATATTTCGTTGAATATTACGGGAATAAAATGGTGTATCTTGATTAAATCAGCTGTCATTCTTCCAGAAGAAAAACTATCGTTGACATTTTATTGACAGAATATTAGGGTTTAAAATGACTCATCAACATTGATGATATCTTGCTCCTTTCCTGTCACTTACCGACATGTGACCTTATTTTTACTGACGGACATTTAAAAACGGCATCTGTTCTAGTTCCTGTGCAAAGACTTCGAAACAATTGGCTTGTTTTCAACTTGGTTCTCACCTTGAACCTTCAAGACTCCTGCCATTTTGCGTTCTTGTTTTGTGTCGCAATACTGTCATTCAAATGAGTGACTTCTCTACCGAGCATGTTTTTCAAAATCATTGGGGCCCAACACAAGATAATTTCCTCGATTCGTTTAAATATATGTTGTTTTATTTTTTTCCAGCTTTTCCACATGTGATCAGACTTGTTTGGACGGGAGTTGTTTCGGTAAAAACGGGTTGTGATAGCCATTTGTGGACGAAACAGGTATGTTCGTGTTGTAAGTGAAAGCTTATCCAATTTTGATCGAACCAGAAGACTGAGAGGTATACGGCAATTGATGAAATCCAATATAAGCAATCAAGTGGTGGAATGGTTCTACGTCCCCTTAAACGGTAACTTATGTTTGCCTACTTAGTATGGGAACAGTTACACAATGAGGAATAGTGAGGATATTGTCAAACTCAGAGAGTTAGTGAAAGGCTTGCCTCGCGCGACATCCGTTTAAGTGTCTAGTAGACAGGACACATTGAAATTTGTTGCCGTGGAAACGATTGTAACATCTCGTTTCGGTCAACCAGAAACATGGTTGGAAGTTATACAAGGACTGAAAGCAAAATAAGGTGGTATTACAATGTATCACGAAATATTTTGTCTCATGTTCATGAAAGAGCGGTACGTTTTTGTACGTTATGTTAAGAGCACCGGTTGTTTGAAGGATACTTGGCAGTTTTGTATTTTTAATTTGTCCTAATTCCGAGAATTTCGCTTGTCGAACCGATGAGCGCATCCGCGTTTATTTATGCTAACGGGTGTTTTATGATATTTGAAAATAATACGTTCAGTTCCGTGAAGTTTTGATAAAGGTTGCGCTTTAACTTTGCATTTTACTGGGTGTTGTTGAATTCAGAAAAATGTCACTGCGTGGTAGGTCAGAACATCTGAAATGACGTTGCTCAATCTTTTCCAACAACGTCTGGAAAAGTTAGTTCAACACGTTCAACTCAGTGGCATCACACTAAGTTGACTGATGATGGAGGTATCCGAATTTTTCGGATTGTTTAATGCAGTAAGCACAACAGGAACATGAACTGAAACCTGAAGTGGCGCCCTAAGACGGCTCGAAGTAAAGACGGCACATCTTTGAAAAGGATAGTCGAAATGGTCGAAGGCGAGCCAATTTTTGTGGACCTATAGGTATAGGTTCAGATGATTTGCAAGTGAGACAATCCTTAAAGTACGCGAATTCAATTGAATATGGTAACTGACCATCAAGGTGTTTGTTTTAACCTGCGGACGCTGCTATATCAAAACAACACAAGCTTGACAAAGACTGAGTGCCAGAGAAGGAAAATGGACGATTTCATCTTTTGACATTGTAGTAAGACAAATAAGTTCAACTGACCAGACAAAGTAGGAAACGAAGGTGACGGACAGATAATGCGGTGCGATGCCTGAAGATTGCTCTACAATATCGGGCCGCATACTGACACCGTAGAAAATTATGTTCGTCCTGAATTAGAGTAAAGTAGTAAGGTCAGTGACTTTTAACTCTCCCAGTTGCCCTCCTCATGACAAATATGGTGGTCTTCGCCTCCTCCCACCCTGCTGCAGGCAACATAACTAGGCGTTACATTTTGTTAACAGTAACGCATTCGCCGCATGTCGATTGTAAATTCAGCAGTTTTGTTTGAGGAATATGTAATCAACCTATCGGCATATGGTTAAAAAGCGAAAATTATCTTTTCGGGATTTTGTTTTCTGGAAATTTGTCGGATCAAGGTCTTATCTTTCTCATTTCGCACTTTTCAGAATTCGGAAAGTGGGTGACATCGCATCTTATTTTTTTCAAGCAGGTCACCACCTGGATTTCATACGAGTACACAAATCTACATTTTTTAGTGACAGAATGAGATTGGAGAACATTAAAAGTGGGGAAATTCAGCTGGGTCTCAAGTGAAAACCAAATGGGCGTGCAAATAATGGTGTTTATCAAATTTCATTAAGTTTGGGTAGAACCAAAGGTGAGCGGAAACCGGTGGGCTGTGCCCACCTGATGAGCTCAAACTTCAGGGGGCAAAACTGGCCTTTCGCTGTCGAGGAGAGCTCAGCAACCTTGTGAGTGGTTTGGATCAGGAACTTAGACTGTGCTCTCTTGAATATCATGTCGCCTGAATCACCTGTGTGCTAAGAAGGTTCTCCTTCACACCTGGATCGAATGAAGTCGTTAGGTTTTCACATTTTGTCTTGGATTATAAGAGCAGTCGTCTGAACAGACTAAGAGGGCCGTTGACCTATTTGGGTTCCCGCAGTCTTCCGTTCCGTGGACCTGGTCTCGTAATTCACACAACGATGATTGCATGCTATACCCTGCTGACATGCGAATCTACCATTTTGTTCATGTGTCCAATCGGTTGGATACGAATCGGGCATATTCACTTTTTCACACGCATAGTTGTTCGTGTCGTGGAGTTCTGCGAGAAAGACATCGCGAATTATCTCGTTCAAAACAACCGCACAAAAACGCAAGGATCGAGGGGCATTTCCCCGTTCCCGGTTTAGTAACATTGTTAAGTCTAGTGGCGATTTAGAGAGAACATTCTAGCTCTGAATCCTGACCTGTCACGCTTCGCAAAACACGCTGGGCTGCGGGTTTCACAATGAATAAAACGGCGATTGGGGCAATATTTTGGTAAACTATTCAGTGAATGGACAAATGAATGCACTGAAAATCAAAGGGCTTACGTTGTTGTTCCACGAAATAAATAGTGTATAGTCCCGACGAACAGTGACGGCGTAAAACAGCGAGAGGAAGACTCTGTCGCCTGAGAAATGTGGCTCACACTAGAGAAAGCCTTTAGTGGTTTGTCCAACGTGTAGCAAAGCTAAAGCCGACGATGGTGCGAATAGAGACTGCAAAGTTAGGTTCACTATGAGCATTAAGCGAACACACCAGCGAACACTGAACTACGAAATGCTGGTGTGTGTGATCTGCAAACATTATTTCTTTCATAGATGATGATGAACAGTTATGTTGTCAGCTGGTAACTCGCCGTTATTACCCCTGCAATTCCACTGAAGAATTTACCTCCTGTCAAGATGTGAGAATTAGCCGCACTAGCGATTAGCTTTTTATTGCCTGAGATAAGATTTGGAATTCTCTGAAATACCAGTGGTTTTGAAGAGAGAATTGGGCACTCAATGGAAAACCTCATCTGTTTTAAAGGAAGAGTTTGCTTGCTGGCTTGTTTTAGACTGGACACACTCAGTGCTCGAACCTCACCTATGCTCTGTCGCAATGGGTGTGCAGTCAATCGTTTGTGGTGCACGCAGCCACAAATTCCTGCTTTTTGTGTAGGTGTCAACTTTCGTTCCTTTTGACTGACTCACGAGTGAAATAACTCAGCCCAGCCTACGCACAGTTTTTCTGAATGTGTTTGCACTCTTGCTGTACCGTGCACATATCTCGTTTTACAAAGCGCCTTTCAGCAAGAACTAAATTTAACCTACTTCTTTTCAAATGCGCACTTATCAGTTTGGTGGAGCGTGTTTAAGAATGTTGCAACCAGCAGGAGACCGGGCACTTTGCCTCTTAAATAGACCTTCATCATGTATCAATGGAACGGAACTGTTGATCATAGAAGCAAGTTGTGAGTGACACAGCATTTCAACATCGTCTACGGAATTTTAGTGTTATAGGAGAGATAAGGAAATTGACTGCTAAAAGACGCCGTCACTTCTGAGATGCGGAGTTCAGACACAACATACAGGAGTGAGCTCCTGTTTGGCAAATAGGCCGCCCATTAATCGCGTTTGAACTTTGAAGATGGCTCGTCACACAACTACACCAATGCCCGAGAGTTTTCAATGTCTTTAGGGAGCCAAATGCCGAGGTGTTTCGGTGCGCCAGGATGTAAATATGTACGCGATTTGGAGGAAGGCGTGGGAAGGATTGTCGAATGTCCACATTTAAGGTCCATGCATTTGTAGCGCATGTTGGCACGAAGCACCGACCTCTGGTTTGTCCAACGCGTTCAAAATGAGGCTGTTTTCTGTGCAAACGCGGGGTTTCGTGGAACTCCAAAATAGGCCTTAACTCTCATCATTCATACACTCATTATACCCTATAAGTTCCAACTTTGGAGTTTTCAGGCACCTATAGAATCGCTACAAAAACGAAGCCCCTGATAAGTCCGTACGAGTCATGCAATGACAGACTGTCTATTCCTGCCTTTGGCATAAATAAATGGGTTTTGTTCCATCCAAACTGACATTTTCGCGATCAAAGATGTCATTTAAATTACAGCTTTTAAGATCACTTAATGATCATACCTAATTCCGTGGAACCATCCATCACCTTATACCTGCTATAAATTGCACGTGAGAAAGATCAAACCAGTAATAAGCCGCACTTTGAAACTTGATAATGGCATCTGTATTATGGTTCAAGTTGATAGCTCGCACAGTGACGACAGTAATTTGCTGCTGGCCGTACGAAACGTGGGAAGTGTGTAGGCTGTTTTCCTTAGCAGATATTTAGAACTTGCTTCTTTGGTGTGCGTTTCCCAAAAATCTTGGTCTGTCAGTCACCGATGGATTACTTTGGCTGGTTAATTTCGCAAAATTTCTTCTGTTCTGGCTAATCAAATCTAGCTACATTCCTTCCAGTGTTTTTTTGGCAAAACATATGGGTTAGCACTCATTTCATCCAGGCAGGTATGTTGAGTTTCTTCCAAAACATTCATGAGGTTTTATGAAACAAACTTGATGTAACTGCTTGATGCCCCCGTAGAACCTCATTGCTTTCAACTTTTTGTTGACAACTGCGATGAGTTTGTGCGACGGTAGGCTGACCGACAACGGAGTGTGCCAAAATGGATTTCATTTAGACTTCAAGAAGCTGGTAGTCCCGTTGGACAAAAGCGCTCTAACTACGATCCACGTCACACAGACTGATCGCCGGGGCGGTAGAAATCGACAAGCATCCCAGTGTTAACAGAATAGAAGGCGTGGAACTGGCAAGCGTGTGGGTAACGGTTTTGGATCAGTCGAGCCGACACGTGTTGGTGTGCGGTCATCATCATCTGAATTCCACTTGACCTCATTCATCCCCTCCGATCAAACTAAATTGCCCGAGCACTCACAACCCCACAAAGACCAAGGAAAATCTACCAGTGGCACCCGAGGTGGATCATCAATTGAAGCACCATGAAGTGGAAGATTAACGAACCAAACCCGATCAGAATCAATTCGAATCTCTCCCAATCCACAAAAGCAAGATTTTGACAACCACGCTAACCGACAAGAGCCATTAATTGACACTCAACACGGATCTAGTGTGATAATCTGAAGAGGACTGACTCACTGATTGGTTCTCCGTCTGCCTTATAATCTGGCCAATTTGGTGACCTGCTCACTTGGCCTGATGAAGATTTTGTGTTAAAAACGAATCGTTGCCCAAATAAAAACTACCGATTGTTTATCAACCTCTTCAGGAACGATGACTTCTCAGTCGGTTCCAAACCTTTTCCAATTGACTGAAAACAACTATGGACCATGTGTTCGCAAATTGTCAAGTGACTACGTTCGACTGGCAAGGCTAGAGGCAAACTGGGAGAACCATCGCATATTCAATAAACGATGCTTGAAGCACAACATAATCCCCACATCTTTATTGGTTAAGCCACCGGACGCTTCAATCGCTTCTGCCCGAATAGCATTCTCAGCGGCCAAGTCATTCCTCAAACAAAGGATATACTTGACTACTCAACGATTATCTGATATCCGTCATCACGCATGTCGGCTCAACCAAGATCTTCAAACCATGCTCTTTCCCGCAGACTTCCAGTTACTCCAAACCAAAGCGACAGAAGTAAAAGCTATCCAAGGACAACGTTGCAAAGAGAGACAAATACGTAAGTTCGAAAAGTTACTTTCAAAAACTCGGAATTCTAATGAGCCCATAACTAAGCCTGAGCCCCCCACAAGCTATTGTAGAGTGGTAAATCTATCAAACAGACCGACCCCCAACCCACCAAAGCAAGATTTTGACAACCACACTAACGGACAAGAGCCGTGAATTGACACTCAACACTGATCTAGTGTGGTAATCTGAAGAGGACTGACTTATTGATAGGTTCCCCGTCTGTCTTATAACCTGGCCAATTCGGTGACCTACTCACTTAGCCTGATGAAGCGTTTGTGTCAAAAGCAAAACTTGGTTCAAATAAAAACTACCGATTGTTTATCAAGCTCTTCTGGAATGACGACTTCTCAGTCGGTTCCGAACTTTTTCCAAGTGACTGAAGAGTGCCTGGACTTTAAAAGAAATGACGTCATTTGGGCAAGCCAATTAGTGACCGGTTTGTGGTGGTGGAGACAAGCAATTCACAAAACTGTGTCACGCAACGGAATGTTTTCAATCCAAGCGGACAGATATGCATATTTTTAAGCGGATCTAAGGCAATGGCACAAAAAGTGAAATTTCATCTTAAGTGAACACTAAACTCCCATATCTTAGTCCCTATTCATGCAAAGAGGAAATCAGAGTCACATTGAGGTCTGTCCATGATCCACCAAAGATATGCTTAGACCATACAGCGGTGTTCGAATGACGGTCTTCTGTCCTTAAGCGCAGCAGTCCAGTTAAAAAACAACCCAAAGGCCCTTGCCCCAAAGACACATGGACTTCTAAAAACTATGATGAAAAACTGATTTAAGAACAACTCAAATTTCGAGATCAATTGATCACCCAGTGAGTGGAACAGATTTCATCATGGGTGACCAAAAGCAAGGGAAAGTTTAAAGCATTTGAATCTAGTGTACTGCTACGGCCACGTTGCTTTAAGCAGTGTGGGAATAACCTTTGACTGGTTCATCAATGACAACCTTTCGGTGCCTAGCTGCCATGTCATCAGAAGGAAGCGTGAGAATTAAGATACTACCAGGTTGTTCAAGCCTAGGCAGAATAAATCAAGATGCCGAACTGGGTTCGAACCACGGATTTTCCAGTCAGTATAATCGCACCTAAGCCATCTGATATCTTTGTAGTGTACTACTCATAAGGTTGCTGAAAATACGTCGACAACCCACGACCGGTTTTACTCTCTTTGGGGCTCATCAGGTAGGCGCGATCCTCGAGTTTCCGTCAACCTTATATTCCATTTGAAACCAAATTACACGAAATTAGTGAATATACACTCATTTGCAAACTAATTTCTTTCTTTCGAGAGACTCACCTGGAACCCAGCTGAATCTCTCGTTTATGATGTTCTCAGGCAACTGAATGTGCTGCACCAGGCCGCCTCATGTTTCAGTTACTACGATATTCGAGATATCGCGATACATGTATATTTGTAACGCACTACTCATAAGGTTGCTAAAACTTCTCCGACAGCCCATGACAGTCCTTGTTGGAGCTGAGCATGTGGGCGCAGTCCCCGAGTTTCCGTCAATTTTATGTTCAAACATCATGATCGAGAGATTCAGTCGGGTCCGAGGTGAGTCTCTCGCAAGACCAAATCAGTTGGCCATCTTGTTCAAACAGTAAGCTTTTGAGCAGACTCATGGCTTCACAACCCTGTCGGGCTTATTCTTTGCCGGTTTACGATAGAGTCCGTATTCGATATAAACTCAGACTAGTATCGAGACCTGATAGATTGCCTTACGAGTCATTGCATTGTTACAAGGATGATGGCTAAACCAAAAATTAAACCTGCCAGCTTTGTGGACAACAGTCCGTCAGTTGTGGTGAAGCCATTATCTGTACGTTATTGTACGTCAGAGCCTCAAGAGACCGCCACGCTTAATGGAGATTATGATCAACAAGTGGACGACCTGAACCAATCACCTTCTGCTCCACATTAATTAATGTAAGGTATATCAGCAAATACATCTACCTACCAGGATTTGTAATAGCCCAGTTAGGCTGAGGTATATATAGTGGTATAATATATATTAATAGCATACAGTATATTATATTATAGTATACTATAGTATGTATAATATAGTATATAATACACAATAGTGGTATAACAGTGTATAATAGTATAGTAAAGTATAGTACTTTATAGTATAGTATAGTATAGTATAGTATAGTATAGTATAGTATAGTATAGTATAGTATAGTATAGTATAGTATAGTATAGTATAGTATAGTATAGTATAGTATAGTATAGTATAGTATAGTATAGTATAGTATAGCAGTATATAATACATAATAGTGGTATAATAGTGGACTAGAGTTCCACCTCTATCTCCCTATCCCTATCTGGGAAATTAAAAATTCAGTTAAACCTTGTAAACAGACGCCAGCCTGGGAAAGCTTTTCCATGAGGTATGCATGCGAACAACGTTTGGAATTTCCGAAAGCCGTGTCAAAGTGACAGTTCGCGTCTCATGCTAATCAGCCGTAGGGTCATTTTTCATCACGCAAGCACATTGCGACTAAAAAATTGAACCGGCACTAGGTTTGGCCTGGTCTTAAACCAATGGCAACTTGGGTACTTGTCCTATGCGGGCACTACTGCTTTGGATAGTTATATTTTCCTAAATAATGTTAGTTAGCGGATCAATAATATTTGTGGTAGATATTGCCCAGAAAGTTGCTGAAAACTCTTTGAGTAGTATACTCTGTCAAGAGAATTTACTGTGACAGCTCGAATAGATTGGCAAGCAAAACATGGGGCGGCCAAGTGCGGCACATTCAGTTAAAGAACAACATCAGAAACGTGAGATTTGTTTAAATTCACCCAAATTTTCCGTGAAAACGAAGATAACACGCAATCGTTTATATTTAGCGAATATAATTGATAATCTGTTCCCAAAATGAAGCTGATTTTAACCAATACTTTGTTTGTGTAACAGCAAACCAGGTTTCTTCTGAGCAAATTTTTCAGGCGCTGGACACAGTGCCTCTTGTGAGGGGTGCGCACAGCAAATGCAGGCTAAAGTCATGCTTTGAAATGCACTTTCTTGGGATCATGAGTTTTAATTCTTCTGTCGTCAAATGGCTTTCCCTGAAGAATATTTGTGGTCAAATGAAAATACGAAAAGGCACCGATAATTTAGCTGCACAGGTGAATACCACATATCGCAGGGGTAAAAGGCAAGGGATAAGTGCTTGATTCTATCCGCGTGAGGTCGATTTCAGGTTGCCTTTTGTCCGGACTGTTCATCACCTTTAAGTTCGCGTTCTTTGCCTGCTGGATACGCTTGAATCCAAATGTTACAATTTGTTCTGTTTGCTTTTGGTAATGTTTCACACCTTGGTTTTGCGGGCAGGAACTTTCGCGTGTGAACTAAGTTGTTCCTTTCGATGCATTTGATTTGGGTAGTCCCTTTAAACACCACTCCGGTGCAACGTTTTCATGCATCCCAAAAGTGTCTGAGGTAATCGAGTTTTTTCAGGTATGTTCCAGAGCAATCGGGAGTCCATAGACTGGTTCAGAAGATGGATGTTCCTGTCAGTAGCTTTACACTCGAATTTAGTGGGCTAACTTGTGTCTGAGGTCTCAAGAGCCAGAAAGCTGGTTGATCAGTCCTCAGTGTGTGAAAAGTATTTCCCCTTGCAGCGAGAGATTTCTGATTCTGTTGCCACCACATGATTATTGATGCGGAGCGGTTGTGAAATAGTGTTCGATGACGAAGACAAGGATGGAAACCTACCCTGTGATCTGTATTGCGCCCTACCATTATGTTCATATTCTCAATTTAAAAACAAATGTTGTAGTCTCGTGACTGGCCCACGCACATATGTCTGTTTACAAGATGAATAGGTGGTTGTTGGGCCTTCAAATATGATTTCCCCGTCGCCTATGTAGTACTGTGTCATCCGGGACTCGGTTATAAAGTAGGAGTAGGGAGTTCCGGTCTTTGATGAATACGGGGTGGCCAAGCTTCGTGCGGGCGACGAGAAGTGCTGTTTTCTTCAAGATCCATTTCCTCTTTATCCAGGAAAGCAGCTGTCCGTTTCAATGCATATTCTGCCTTTTGTCACTGTGCACAGCGCTCTGCGTTTGCAGGCCATAATCTTATTGAAGACAAGATTAAGGGAACCACTGACAAAGAATGGCTGTTTGAGGGCCCGTGTGTTTACTATCTGCGTAAGGAAGTAAAGATGTTGAAAACTGAGACGGCACAGAAAATTGAGCCTACCAGCGCTTTGTGTTTGCGAGCCTTAAAAGATTATTTCGACCGCAGTGGCCTACCTCGGGTCTACGGGGAACAGTGGTTAGTAAAAAAAAGGCCGGAGCCTATCTACCTGGACCATATGAAGAAGTCGTTGAGAAACGGACGGCCTACAAATTACCAGATAAATCTACCCTAAAAATCCGCGCTTTGCAAAACCGCATGGACGGCATTGGGAAGAAATGTCGATTTGGTAAAGAATGGCTGTCTACATTAGGTGACACGTATATGGTATATTCGAAGAGATCATTACCGTTCTGGATGCACATGAGTTCTGTGTAAGTATCGACCCGGTTGACGAAAACGGGGTACCGCAACTTGGAAAGAAAAAGCTTATTCGAGGCGAGAAATCCCTATTCCTTCAACCTGGTGACGTAGGCATAGGTGCGTTGTGCGCGTTCAAGTGTACCAAACTGACACCGTCCATCCACCGGCATCCAACATTAGGCGAAACCTTTCTGACAGAACGAGAGTGTAGTTCACAGCTTATGGAGTTACCAAAATATACTCAGATATTCCCTGGGGCGAAACCCATGACCGTTGACGTGCCCGCTATCTGACTTCCAGGGTGATCGACGCCCTTCTTTTCATTAGAAACCACAAAACCTTACCACTTTGTACAGCTTAAGGAATTTCAGTTTAACAATACTTACAGTGTGCGGTTACTGAGTGTTCATTTGTATTTTTGGCTTAGCGTCGTTATTGAACAAGCCAAATAGGTAGTTGACAAGTTCGGAAAGGCGAGCGATCTGCTTCCCGTTCACTAAATTTGCGATTTGGCCGAAGGATCATACGGCAAGAACTGTTTTAGCATAAAAATAAAAGACCAAACTGGTCTACCGTCAAGTTTCAGCTGTTATTTCCCAGAACCTCCAACGATTCGTCATTCCAAGTGAAATCTTACAGGTTCCAACTAGGGGCATTTACTGCCGATTGTCGATATGACTTCAGTGTACCAATTTGTACAAGACCATGGTATTCCTCTTCGATAGCGGCTCTTGATGGAATCGTCAAATGCCTAAAAGTTCTTGCATATATATTTTCAAGTGCATCCAAACTCGCTAGTTTGTTTTCAATCTGTTGTGTCTAGCAATCACATCCTGAATGGATGCACAGAATGACAGCTTGTGCAAACCAAAGGATGAGAAACGACCTTGAAACGTCACTCTGTGTGTACTGATGTCAACTGAGGTCTCATCCATCCAGCACAAACGTTTGGGCCGTGCGCAGCGAGCTGACCGTCAAGGAGAAAAAACAGTTGATCTCTTTAGGTAAAGGTTATGCGCTCATTCTCGTGAGAGCCTACGTTCATACAGTAAACACTCGGTGCAGTCGCATAGCACTGTCGTGGGTTGTTCTTGTCAGGTAAGACACGAATGTATGAAACCGAAATCATGTACCCGACAAACATACTTGTCCTTAGGGTACCGGTTTTCGTACGGATGGTGCTCCAAGACGCTGAGAGGTCAGTGCAGCTTCCCAAAGTCTGGAAACAAATGTCACGCCGCCAGCATTTTATTTCGCAAAAGCTTGTTTTTGTCCTAATGCACGGTTATTTACGTGCGGTCACGACTTGGACCGGTACAACTGATAAATTTGAGTCAACTCTGATTGTTGGTTTAGATTTAATAAAGCAAAAGATTTGGATAGCGTGGTTACTAAATTAGAGGGCTGTTTCAGCGATTGTCGCACCCCCACAAAAACGCGTATGCAGAGTTTCGAAGTTATCGAAGATTACCGAAACTTGGCTTGCATTACCTTCGTTCTCGAAACTGCTGTAAATCCAAGATATTTACTTCATCTTCGAGCAGGGAAATACTTGGATGCCGAAAATATAAGTAGTATATAAATATATATAGTTCACTCAAATTAAGGACCTCCTCCTCTGGGGCCACCGACTATTGTTCACTATATGTGGTTGCTGGGTGAAAGAGGCATGGTAGTTTCAACTATTTTTCAGTAATCATGTGAACATATGGGTCGTAGTTATTAAATACCGTGAGGTATTTGACTAGACTGGTAGGAGTTTGCTCACTCAGCATGAACGTTTACTCCCGGTCTGCTTCAGACAAAACAGCAAGGAAATGAGAGACCTAGGCACGACCGTCGCTGGTGGACAATCAGGTGGACTAAGACCAGCTTCACAATGCCGACTCTCGACTTGTGGACTCACTCGTTTATTTGTGGGATTGGAAATGGTCGGGAAACTTATCTTGGTCAGCTGACGACGTGTTCAATCAGTCCGATTATTCACAGACACTGGGAATGTTGAAAGTCAGCGGATTTTAATCTGAGATGCCTCAACATCTCAGCTCGGAAAGAAGTTAGGACAAAGGACCATATCTGTGGAATGCAAAATATGAGTGGCACGGAGGTCCTCATCAACCAAGATGTTTCTTCCGGTTTTGACTGACTCAGAGGATATTTACTTGCGAGCATCTATTCCATAACTAAGTGTGATATCTTTGCTTTTTATGCCAGTTTGCATCGAAACTACAGCGAATAAATGGACAAAGTCGAGGTAGTAACGTCGGTTTAAAACTGTCACCCTGACTAGTTTATTCCGTACCTTGGTGGTAAACGTTTTGGGTCACTTCTCCTCAGCAGAGCACACAGCTGTGATCGGGTTATCGCCTACACTTTGATTAGCATATTCTACCAAGAAAATACACTGCGTTACCATTATAGGACGCTCTCATTTGAAGGAGAGATTCAGCTGGGATCAAGTTATTTTTGAACTGCCCTTCTCTTGGGTATCACAGCCTCAAAATTTTGTTTTGTGGCGTAGGGAATAAGGTACAATTGATCGACTCCCGACGCAGTTACGCAGAACAAATAGTTTTCAAGCTCTGAGGATTCGTGGCTTTCTGGAGCGTTTCGGCAATACTGAATAACGCGCCAGCGGCCATGGTAAGTCGTTGAACAATCAGACTGCGCGGACCTCTCTGCCAAACCTATCCAGTGCACCCACCTTCGTGTAGGAGACGAGTTAGCAGTAGTTTCTTTGTAAATATAGAAATTCCAGCCATCTATGGGAAACAATTTACTCCTTTCAAACCTTTATCACGGAGTGCAGTGCAACCTCACTCAAGTTCACCTCGCTTAAAAATTACGCGTAGTACGAGGGCCCACTGTCTTGTGTCTAGCCGCTCCTTTGTTTGCCTTCCTGACCTGGTTTCATCTTAAGGAACGACGTTCCAGTCCACTTGGCCCACACAATCGTTACAACACCAATTCTAAATCACCAGACCTCTGAAGAAAACCTCAGAAGCAGTTGGAGTAACACGACTTCTTCGCGCGATAATGTAACAAAAAATAATCAGTACAGAAACAATGAACCATTGATATCCGTAAAATGGCTGCAAAAAACAACCACCATGATAATGGTGAGTGCAAAAATACAAAGAGCTTCGTTTTTGCGACAGAACAAAAGTTCCATGAGGCCACATTTTCCAAGTTTCAGAAAAAGTGCTCCCTATTGCTTTGGTGACCTTCTCGTCCTGCGATAATGCGATTGCGGCCGGCTTCTATGAAAATTAGTCAACAGTTGAGTAAAAACAATCATATATCGAGATGCTTGGAATTCAAACGCAAACAACTTCACGGGACCCTTGAGAGTGCATCTGCGACAAGGAGTTCCCTATCAAGCATTCACACAAGCATTTCCAGTAAGTTTGTTTTACTTTTTTTTTCAAATTACAATGTGCCCTTGGACCAACAGGTTGGTAACTAGATGAACTGCCATGGAACGCGTAACAAAATTTTTGCCAAAACCCGTTTCCGGCGTAGCAGTAGAGTAGTGAAGAGGTGTGAACTAATGACATACGTGTCCTGTTCTTTTTTCGGCTGACAACGCTCTGTTTCACGTCGCGTGTTGGACAACTTGACGGCTTGACTTTCATTTGTTGATGCGTCCCCTGCTAATTTGCCCGCAGTCAACACACTCAGGGTTTGCTTTGTTTCAAACAATGAATAATAGATTATGTGATCAACATGGTGTCAGACCTACGGATGTCAGCTGTGTGACAATGAGGTTTTCTGTGCAAGACTGACATTCACGAGTGTTTGGACGTGAAAAATCAACCGAAGAAGGCAGAATTGATTTGTGCATGATAAAATTTCAAAATTCTATCAGCAATCTGCTTTAGGAAAAAATATTTTTTATGTATGGGAAAGTTCACATTCTTTGCAGCATCTAACCAAAGTCAAAATTCTTCGTCATACGAATCTACAAAGATCTGCAGATCTACAGATCCATAGGCCATGAATTGCACTCACTTGTAATTATAAGCTAACTGATTCACGAATTATCGAAACAAGGTTCATTTGTAAACCAATTTCGTTTTGCGGGAGACTCATATGGAACCCAAATGTACCTCGCGTGTATGATTTTTTTAAGCAACTGAATGTGCTGCACCAGTTTGTACGATATTCGAGGTATCTTGATACATGTATAGAAGTAATACACTACTAATAAAGTTGCTGAAAATTCTTAGCCCGCGAAATGTTTCGTTCATCTTGGGTCTCATCAGGTAGACGCAGTCCCTGAGTTTCCATCTTATGTTCTACTTGTAACCAAATAGCACGTGATTGGCGTAATACACTCATTTGCAAACCAGTTTGGCTTTACGGGACCCAGATGAATTTCTCGCTCATGATATTTGCTCTGCCTTAGCTCTGACCACGCCAGTTGTATTATTTTCGGGATTGTCCAAACCAATACTTGTATCAAAAACTCATCTTGATAGATCCGAGCAATCGACAAAAACACCCGTTAGCGCTCGGTGATTTCCGAGGGTTCTATGAAAGATGCAACTTCCCTAAAGAGGATTAGGGATAGTTGAATTTTCATGGAAATCGTCCAATTTCTATGAATCAGACCGTTTTCCAGGCTTTCTTTGTCCACCTCATGCTCAGTAACCAAAGTAAGGAAATAGAACGTAGTCAATCCAAGCGATATTAATCAAATCAACCGATATTGTTTGGTTACCAAGCAAAAATGTGACAAAGAGACCTTAAGATGCTTCTTTTTTTAGTAGATGGGTGAAAAACCATCCGTTTACCCCCTCTCCGCTTTGTGGTGTCCTCTTCCTGCTTCTGATGGGGCGATCGAGCAAACAGACCGAGCTCTGTTGCTCTCCCTTTCTCTGCAGCTAATAAGATGAGACTTTCATGTGTTGATAACGTTCCGGGAATTAACATTTTGTCATTTGCGTATGTATGTGCTATAAGATAAAGTAAACGTAGATACTTATATAGACATAATATACTACTCATAAGATTGCTGAAAATTCTTCAACATCATAAACGAAAGATTCAGCTGGATTCCTGTTAAGCCTCGCGCAAAAGCAAATTTGTTTGCAAATGAGTGTATTTCGCTCAAACTAGACACTTTTATTTGCCTAGGTTGTCGCATGAATCTCTTAGTGAGATGTCGCTGGTGCAGTAATTGAGACATATTTGCGCACCATCACAGGAATGATGCTGAACGAACTGCTGTTGAGATCCATCCAGTGAGGCTTGTGCTTAAGTGCACGCTGGCTGCCCCGGAAATTTATCACAGATACTACTGATATATTCTGCTCCCGGAAGGTGTGTCATTTTGAATTTTTGCATTCCTTTGCATGCTGCCCGCTCTCCTGCTTCTACAGTTGTTGTAGTAAGTCAAACCGCGTGGTCTCAACAATAGGATGCCATCAAACCAATTTTTCACAGAGAAGAACAAAAATTCACCAGTTTTTACCGTTAAAAATTCGATGTATGGGGGAATCTTCAGTAGGAAAACTCGGGGTTCCCGCTGATTACAAAAGTTTGCATTTTTTGCTGCCCAACCAAACTCGGAAGAGAACGGCGAAATACGCTAATTGCACTTGATGGTGTGCCGCAGAGCTATCAAGAAGAAAAAACCTTCGTAGAAATTATGGATCACCCTCCCCGAGTAGTTATTACTCCGGGACCTCAGTTGAACCCGGATTGCGGAGATTGAACTGTGATACTCGGGAACAACAGGAGCAAGTTCTGTTCTGAACATTCATCCACTGTTAAATGATCCATTTTTAGGCTAGTACTCAAAGAATTGTCATTCCAAATTTAACTAAAGTCTCATCTGTTGCTCACTACTGATAACTCCCAACAATTATAAAGTGACAGTGCAGTACGTATGAGTCAAAAGTCCGTCAAATTAAATGGTTCCAATTCATGGTGTGAAATCTCTTCGCTACCTAAAACTTCTTGGGTTCTTTTTTACGTTTTAACCTTGTCACCACACAAAAAGTGAAACGTCCCGCTCCGAAAAGTTGCCACGTAAAATTCAGATCCGATCAGGTCAAAGATATCCACTGATGTGCCCAGACAGTGTGACAAACTTATCTACGTTTACTGAAGTGATGTTTTAGAAACTTGCAAGGGCAATCTGGCCTCATTTAACAGACTGATAAAAATGCGTGAAACAACGAGAAAACCTTTCCTCATTATGGTTGTAGTTTTTGGTGCAACTGTCGATCCGTGTGGTATGTGGTACAAACCGCCCATCAAAACACACG
>NW_008751662.1:102134-105188 GCF_000715545.1 Opisthorchis viverrini
TAATATAATATAATATAATATAATATAATATAATATAATATAATATAATATAATATAATATAATATAATATAATAATACTTAATGTAATACAAATGATAATATCATAATATACCATCACATAATAATAATATAAATAATATAATATACGGGTACCGAGACTTCGCACTCCTCCTTTGCTCCTACTCTCTCGGTACCGTTTAAAATGTTTACGAAGTCTGTGAGAAGTACACCATATCAGCTTCCATCAATCTCATTTCCGGCTTCAAAAAACCAAATCGGTCTGTATTTTGCGGCAAGCATTTATTCTCAAGCTCACTTAGCCTAAACGGAAAGCTCCGCTGGAATTCGTGTTCATTTAGAAAAACAGCCAGATTAAAATGAACCTCAAAAGAACTTCCACGGCTTTGTTTCTGTAAATAAAAGTATCTGGCATGGTAATTAACGGAAACACAAGTGAATGTCGGCTGAAACTCTCGTTTTATAACTGGATTTGGTGCACAAAATCACCCCGCGTTGGCATGATATTCGAGGTAACACTGTGAACTTTCGTGACAGAGCATACTATTTACAAGATTGTTGAGAACTTTGTGATAACGCACGACCGGTTTCGCCACTTTCAGTTTCACGGGTTACATACAGTTCGTGAGTTTTTTGCCAACTTTATGCTCTAATTGAGCACCACCTGTTAGGCGAGCCAAAAAATGCACTTATTTGAAAGCTAATTTGGGTTTGAAACGGAAACTCAACTAAATATACTCTTGGTCTTTCGTTTTTGCCATGCTTTGAACGCTGCGCCACCCGGGTGAGCTCCAAAGAAGACAGAAACATGTAGTGGGCTCTCAAATCATTTTCAACAAGTTTATGAGTTTCGTGTTCCGTCGAGCAAATATTTCGATATTCTTTATCTATCACGATGCCTAAAGATGAGCAAAAAGTATAGTTGTGATGCACTACTCATAAGGTTGCTGAAAACTCGTCGACAGCCCACGACCGGTTTCGCCCTTCCGCTCTGGGCTCATCAGGTAGGCGCAGTCCCCGAGTTTCCGTCAACCTTATGTTATACTTCGAACCAAATTGCACGAAATTAGCGAATAAACACTCATTTGCAGACTAGTTTGATTTTTCGAGAGACCCACCTGGAACCCAGCTGAATCTCTCGTTTGTGATGTTTCCAGGTCGCCTTATGTTTCAGTCGCTATGAGCATAAAGTAGTTTGTGTCAGAAACTGAAGCCATTCACATCTTTCGTATTTGTGCACGTTCGGGTCTACGTAAAGACTTTATTACATAAACATTGTTCATGAATTTGACGGGGGATTACAAAACTGTGAACTAGATTTTTTTCCGCCGGCATATGTAATTCAAAGAACACTGAATTCATATACCACCAAGAAGCTCACTTTAGAATCAGTTTCCCGAACCTTTTTGGCACATGATTGTTTTGATCAAAGGATCTCGCTTACACACTGCATCGGGCAAATCGTACATAATCACAGGTTTTCGTTCCGTCTTTGCCTAGAGAGAGAGAGAGAGAGCAATTAGTCAGACTAATTATTCTCGGATGTTGGACGAAACCGCAAGCTCTGTTCACCGACAATGCGCTATCCTTGGTCTAATGTGATTAATCTTGAGTCTTACAAACGATCAAGTTGGTAACCGGCTCGGAAACCGAACTCACCCCTTGTGCGTGACATGTGTTATACGACTAGGAAACAGTGTCAAAAAGTGACATTGTAACCACTGGGCAGTTCCCGCATTTGACCTGGTTGATTAATGACTTAGGTGAGCTCCTGTGAACGCTTCATGCCACAACTGTCCCGGCCAGTCAGGGCAGGTGATTAACTGCAAGCTTTGTTTTGGTCAGCGCACTAAAGTTACGAGGCAAAGAAAACAGTTGAAAGTTATGGGACTGGGGAGCTGTGATTACCATGGGAACGCTCTTTTGAAACAAAAGCATATAACCAACTACCGGAAATTGAAGAAAAATGGATGTTGAGTGTACACGTGTCCCATGGCTCGAATTCATTGTTTATTTTAGCAGCTGGCGCCGCATTACTTGTAATGGTTGTCCGACCAAAGGAAACAAATGTCAGATGGGACTCTCACGTTGACTGAAATACGAGCTCGTTGGACAAAATTCGTGTAACAGATGTTCCCCATTGCATCTAGATCAGACCAGGTCGAGTGATCAATTACAAAGAGAGAACAGTTTGAAAAGTCAGTGATAGGTTGTTGCTTTTTCGTCGCGTGCTAGTACTCCGGTAAAGATACATATCAGAAAAAAGGTAAAACCTCTTGTTTCAGGCTGTGTATCGCTTTGAGTTGGAATGAATTTCCATCTGCTTGATGGGTAATAAAATGGCCTTTAGGATCACAACTAAAACATTCTAGCTTCTCCAAAGTTTATTTTTCCTCCATTTAAAGATCAAAGACACTTTACAGCTGTTTCAACTTTATCAGGAATTGTTAGCCATGGTTCAGAGACAGACTTATTTCGCAACAGCACTGAGAATTCTTTTTGAGAAGTCATCACACGTGTGACCTTGTGATTTGGATCTCGTGACTGAAGGATCAGAGTGCTGGCTTGTAGGGTCTCCAATTACTGAACAAACTCGGCCAATGAGCGCGCACTTCTGGAGTTGTCTGGTGGACCATGATAAAGTCCTGTAACGCTTCAAACCGTCCAAACAAAAATTGACGATCTACACGCGAAATAAAGTCACTTGATGGAAGACAGACTAGACTAGACCGCATATGTCTAGAATTTCCGTATCCGAGATGTTAGTCTCTGTTTTACTGCATGAAACCTGAATAAAAACTTATTCAGCTGCCTGGAAATATCAAAGCTGAGAGATTCAGCTGGGTTCCAGGTGAGTCTCTCGAAAGAACCAAATTAGTTTGCAGCTGAGTGTATATTCTCTAATTTCGTGCAATTTGGTTTCAAGTAGAACATAAGGTTGACGGAACCTCGGGGACTGCGCCTACCTGATGAGCCCAGAGCGGAAGGGCGAAATCGGTCGTGGGCTGTCGAGGAGTTTTCAGCAACCTTGTGTA
>NW_008751662.1:105586-112207 GCF_000715545.1 Opisthorchis viverrini
TAGTGCATTATAATAATTTCTCATATTTCCTCAAGTTCTCAAATTGTAAGCAAGACGATGCCATTCCACACATACAATAGAATCCACACTTTCAGAAAATTCGTTATTCGATTCCGAGAATGATACGGAGAGTCCACTTGAACTGTCACGCACCAGTTATCTCTCAACACCCAAAAACAACAGATGTGGTTGCGTACATGTGGTTTGTAGAGTATCCATCTTTCATACCGGTGAAATTCTATGGACTGATTTAGCCAGGTTTGGCCAACAGATTTTACCTCGCCGTGCTGAGTTCTACCAATTTTTGTTTCCTGGACGTGACCATGAACAGCATAACATGAAAAATACGAAATTGAGGATTTTTCGGCTGGAGATATCCTCTCCGTTTTTAGAACGAAAAAGTACACAGTCTGTTAGATTTCCGGTTTTCTGTTGGGTTCCCAGCAGAACAGTACGATGAGTGAATACCAGACTTGTGTGTAGAAAATATCTTTCAACATTTGCGGCACACAATCAAATGATCTGAACATTTGTTCCAAAACAAATTGATCAGAGCCCTATATCTTAATCGGAGCGAGATGGACCAAGTGGCTAGATCGCGAATTTACTGACTGGAAGGTCCGTGGTTCGAACCCGACCTCTGCCACTCGACTTCCCCCATCTAGACTTGGGCAACCTGGCCTGGCAGCATCCCTTGTGCTTCCATCGGGTAGCATGGCAGTTAGGCACCAAAAGTGCGTTACGGCTGAACGATTATTATTATAATTATTATATATTAATCTGAGGCTTTCATAGAAGCGGCTAGTTTGGACTTCAAGTTGTCGTGTTCACACCGGAAACAAATGCGGAATCAGTGTGCATGGTGAACACGGTTTACAGAACAATCTTTGCTCCAATTCTGCTGTTCTTTATGTCATTTAGCTACATGACTTCTTTTCTGTTCTTTATTCCGGGCTATCAACATTCATTGTGCGTGGGAATCACAAGACCAAGATTATTTGTTGGACAGATCAAGTTTCTCGAATTCGGTTGCATTCGGATGCACCATGCAAGATTTAAAGGTACTTGAAAATGTCGGATGCGTCAATTAATCTACATGGACATTCTAAAATTCAAAGATAAAAACAAGCGTGGTACTACCGGAGTCACGGTTGATTCCTAAATCACGCGATTGTGCCCAAAAAGTTTGGAGATAAATGTTATCGCTTGTATTTTTGATGTAGTGAGGTCCCACTTTCGACTATTCACTCGTTCTACACGAACCAAAGTGCAGCGTAAATGGTAGTCAGCTTCAGATGAAATATTCTGACAAATTCTACGGACTAGAACGTGCTATAAAAGGGAGAAATATTGTCTGACTTTCTCTCCCTATTCAGTTGCAGCTAGTACGAGCGAATGCAGGTGGTGTGTTTCGCATCACTACCACTTTGGCGTATTACGGGGGCAAAAAATGCCCTCAGTTTCAGGCTGAATTGCAGACGCATACACCGATAGAACAATCAGAATGTGAAGAATATCCGTCGTTCGTGGTACTCAGTGAGTGGTATCCATCCTCGGGTTGTTTCTACGACGCAAGGTAAAAGAGAAGTTGCTTTTCTCATTTGATTCTACGAAACCAATCGCGCGTTGAATTTGCACCACCCGAAACCATGAAGTAGCATTTTGTTTGTGAAACTGAACACACACTGATGGTAGTTTGGCCGATCGAGTACAGTTTGGAAAAATTGCGGAGGTACGGATGAAATGATCACATCAAAACTCACCGGTTAAACGATTAAAATTGCCCGGTGTTTTTGTGTTTTTGAGCCATTTTGACTGCGTAATCGTTTATGGTGAGAAGGATCAATTTGAGCAATTATTCACTGTCCCTCAAAGTGAGGCAACCTATTGTAGAATTCACGTGTGAAAGGACCACTGTAATCAGAGAATCGAAGCGTACAGGGAGATCCAAACTTACATAAAGCGATATATTGCTTAACTAGCGATATTTTTCAGTTTTCCCGCGGCGGAGACCCCATGCACCTGGAATAAATTACGGGATTGAATAGCTCTACGTGCTTGCAGGTTTTTCGAGAACATTTCGTTATCAGTCAAGATAACATGATTCGGTGTAACGAAGAGTTCGGGCTGAGCGATGCATCAATGTATAGGTCTGCGATGACAAGGGGTTAGAATTTGAGAGTATTCTCAGTAAATAATGTCCAGAAACGACCAATTCAATGAACATATGCACGCTACGCCACTGGTGTTTTTCGGCGTCTCTTATCTAAAATGTTTCTGGCGAGTACATAGCAGAGAAATGCATAACACCTGGACAAGAAGATTAGATATGTTCCGTAGAAAAAAACTTGCTCTTAAAGACGGGCAAAATGTTTCCTGTGCGAGTGGATAAATGTTGTTAAAATTCACTGTTTAACGCATCTGCCGCGATTGATGTTTATGCCACCTGGATACTTGCAGTTCGGGAGCACGCGAAATGAGAGCGTCATTGCCTCAAGGGTCCTGCTTATGCAGGCCACATCTCAAAGTACACCGTTTATCGATTCTTTGAGTTGTTCCGTGGGAACAAGGTGGTACACTTGAGTCATCTTCATCTAAAATGTGACCACTGCTACAAGTAAGATCACTACACTCAACGGAATTCGACTCCGTTTGATGGGTCATTACGACCTGGAATAATGACCATCCTAAGGGCTACTGAAGAGTGTTCCTTGCTCTTAAATGTAAAACCGGTCTTTAGACTCTGCAAAAGCACATGGCTACAGGTGGTCGACATTCGCGAATATGGTCTCCAGCAGAACTCTGCTTAAAATAAGCGTCTTTTGGGGGAGGTTATCGCCCTGAAAGGAGGAATATACGTGTTTGCCGTCATCCTTGGTTAATTACATGAAAGAAATCCACTATGGTAATCTAGCGAAACACCGCAATGATCAAAGGCATGCTACGTCACATATTCGTTTCTTTTCTAGGGAATTTGCACAAACTCTAGATCCTTCATCGTTCTGCTTCGAAAATAGTGCGTACAATTCAAAACAGGGGTCGGTAAAAACTTTCGAAAAACAGTTCGGTAAATGGTGACGCACCACCTCCCTCCTAGAACAGAACAAGTATAGATAGATATCAGCCTCGGTGAGTACGTATCAAGCGGTCTTTACACACACACACACACACTGTTGTTCTATAGAAACATCACCTGTGGTGAACCCTTCCGAAGGTATGTCTCATCACAATGACACATTTGTGCCCTTACTCTCTTTCTATATATATGTATATAGGCATATATATAAAGGCACACCACTGAGCAGCCACTCGTGGCCGAACGGTTAATTGTTCAAGCTACTAGCCAGGAGGTCGCGGGTTCGAGTCTCGTCGGCATTTCGTGAGATGTGAACCGGTGATGATTTCCAATGAGGACGAAACAGCTGTTCGGTGCTTCTCGGCTTTTCAGCATAGCTTGACTCCACTTACAGGAGGAACTCTCCACAAATAATCCAAAATCTCCTCACACTACCAATGAGAGGAAGTAGGCCTTTGCTGCGGAGTTACTTATTAAGAAATGCCAACTGACCAGTTACACGCTATTGGACAGGGAAGCAAAATTCTCATTTGCATTTTATTTACAAAAACCGGACATCCATCTTCTCCTGAACGCATCTTCTTGAACCTTCCTGAATATTCATTAACTCCAATCATTCATTGCCCAAATCCAAGCAAATGCTACAGAGCGACTCCGCAAATTCCGCAACAGATCTCTCTTTTCAAGTGACACAAAGCGAATTTACAAGAAAACATACTATTTGCATGCCTCCCCATCAGCAGTATCACCGTTACACCAATATATATACATATATAATGGTAGAATACGAGTTCAGTGGTTCTGTTTGGGCATGACGTTACTTAGGGTGCATCCATAATATCAGTCTCGTACTATTACAGTGTACAGAAGAGACTTTCCCGCCTACCCAAGGCCTGGTCTCTTTTGTCAGCTGTAATCCGTCTTTTCCAAAATTCAATCACCTACTGTATTGCATATTCACCTAAGCGATTGTCTTACAAGACTCAATGGGTTCGAACTTTAAATTTGACTGTGATTTCATGGGTATTTGTCGTCAGATATGAATGAAAACACACAAAAAATCAATGAAAACAAACAAAAAATCCCGCAATTATCTGCTAAAAATTAGGGGCTAGCACTGTTTAGTCAATAGAAACTTGAATGGTTGTTCAAGTGAGTTTTCTGACCAGTCCTTTGTGTCCATTTTCTGTCGTGTTTCCCCGTTTTCTACCAAGCACCCACGTGTTAATGGTGAATCGTTTAACCTGAAAAAAATCTTTCACCTTTTTCCATAAGCTGCTTGATGAAATTTCAATCACCAGAATGCCTAACCTACCGAGTGTTTTACTTGCTCTTGTGCACAGTGATGGTAAGTCGTTTACCTGGAAAAATTGAATAGTTTACAGTTTGAAGACATTCGTTGTATTCCGATAGCCTTCCCTCACTGTGAGGCCAGATGCGATGTACAGGTCGGGTGCGAACCACGGACCTTCCAATCAGCGAATTTGTGCTCTAACCACTGAGCCATTTTTCCCCAATCACATGACGGGGTCATACGTTTACTCATTCAATATCTATTTTATTAGCATATATATGTACTTACTAATTTCCAAACACATTCAAAACGTTTGTGAAACCGCATCCAAATATGACGAATGACACACTCGAGTCCCAGTGCGACGGCGATACTACTGATGGGGAGGCATGCGAGTAGTATGTTTTGGTCTGGTGCATTCGCTTTGTGTCTTCTGAAAAGGGCGATGTGTTGAGGAATTCGTGGAATCGCTTCGTAGCATTTGTTTACCTTTGAATGATAGTCACTGAGTATCTAGGAAAGTTTAAGAACACGCGTTCAAGAAGAAGACCAGGAAAGTTCAGGAAGACGCGTTCGAGAGAAGATGTATGTCCAGTTTTTTGTGAATAAGATGCAAATGAGAGTTTTGCTTCCCTGTCCAATAGTCTGTAACTGGTCAGTTGGCATTTTCTAATAAATAGCTCCTCAGTGAAGGCCTTCTTTCTTTCACTTGTAGCAAGGTGGTTCCCGATGAAACATTTGAGATGTGGCGAAATAGACTCATCTGTAAATAAATTTGGTCTTGCAGAAGACTCACCTGGAACCCAGATGAGTGTAATTATTCCTTTAGAGCAGTGTTCACTACTCAGAAGCTATGCCAATATTCAAGGAGTTTGTAGGAAGCTCAAAAGAGCACTTTGCAGCGAGCTTGATTCCTGGAAGCCTTCATGCCTGTTCACGTATTTTTACTTAAGGGGACTATAAGTGGTGGGGCGCTAGTTGACAATAGATGCACTTATGCCGCAAAGTGTCAAGGTTTTCGAAAAAGTTTGGTGACAATCGGTAGATTTATTGCTGGGCAACATTTCGCTTTTGACACAAGCTTCGTCAGGCCAAGTGACTAGGTTCCGAGGTTGGTCGGGATTCAAGGCGGAAGGAGAACCAATCAGCTAAGTCAAGCTTAATCTCTGTTGGGTGTCGGCCGAGGGATTTTAGTGTGTTAGAGTGGTTGAACAAGTGTTGGGTCGGTGGGGAACCTACCTGTGTTTGGGTCCAATCTAGGGTCTAGTTCTTCTGATTCGGTTCATTCGATGGCTCCTCTTGAACTTCGTTTGAACCTTCTGTCAGTCTGTGTGGGTGAGCTAGTGCTAATAAAGTTATGTAAGAGGAATACTGTGACCTCTGGTCGGGTTGGAGTTTCCACTCCCACCCCGTTTTTTCTAATGATCCTAAGTGGAATGACAACCACACCGTCACATGTCAACTCGGCTTATCTAAGACCGCTTTCCATAAGCTCGCTAGCTCCACACTCTCGATTCTATTCACGCTGTGAGGCTTAGTAATTTCCACCGCCTCGGCTATCATCCGCTGTGGTGTGAATCACAATCCCCGTCTTAAAACTTCCACATTCTCCAGACCTATTCTATGTCCCGTGTCTAAGGTATGTACCGCCATCGCTGAGTCTTTGACCAGCGTTTGGTATTCTTCTGCATTCCTTGGTGGTTTGTTAATCCTTCTTTTATGCTCACCAATTCTGATTTCTTTTGTTCAAAGGATCAAATTTTGATGGCCATTGTAGCCGACTCATAACTAAATGAAATTTTTCATCTAACGAGGAAAGCGTATTGCAGTGCATGTTACACATTTTAATAATACAACAATACGGTTGAATCATAATATGAATTCGTATTATGAATTCATAATATGAATGGGCTCCAAAAGTAAAGTTGTTCGATAGAATTCGTCGGAAGACTTTGTGACTTCTTCAAAATCATGACGAGAAGAATATCAAATCCACTGTTTCCGGCAAAAGCTACTTTTCGTTTACAAACTTGACTTTATGCCTGAAATATCGCACATTCATACTGTATACTTGCTGCATCGATTCGAATAAAACACTGTAATGACTGTCCGCGATATTCAGCGATTTATCCGTTTCTTCTCATTCATTCAAATATGCTCAGGCAGAAAGAACGACTTGATCAGTAGAAGCAAAAAAAACTCGAAAGTATGGGACACGGGACAGTTGTTGAACAGACTTGAGAGTTTCGAG
>NW_008751662.1:112217-118120 GCF_000715545.1 Opisthorchis viverrini
CTTGTGCACAGTGATGGTAAGTCGTTTACATGGAAAAATTGAACAGTTTACAAAGAGTTTATCACAGTTTGAAGACATTCGTTGTATTCCGATATCCTTCCCTCACCCTGAGGCCAGACGCGATGTACAGGTCGGGTGCGAACCACGGCCCTTCCAATCAGCGAATTCGCGCTCAAACCACTGAGCCCCAATCACACAATGGGGTCATACGTTTACTCATTAAATATCTATTTTATTAAAATATATATGTATTTACCACTTTCCAACCGGAATCGCAGGAGCTTTTCCACATTCAAAACGTTTGTGAAGCCGCATCCAAATATGATGAATGACACATTCGAGTCCCAGTGTAACGGTGATACTACTGATGGGGAGGCATGCGAGTAGTATGCTTTGTCCTTGTGCATTCGCTTTGTGTCTCCTGAAAAGGAAGATGTGTTGCGGAATTTGTGGAATCGCTTCGTAGCATTTGCTTGGATCTGAATGATTGGAGTCAATGAATATCCAGGAAAGTTCAGGAAGACGCATTCGGGAAAAGATGTATGTCCAGTTTTTGTAAGTAAGATGCAAATGAGAATTTTGCTTTCCTGTCCAATAGTCTGTAACTGGTCATTTGGTATTTTCTAATAAATAACCCTGCAGTGCAGGCCTTATTTCTTCTACTAGTATCTACTAGTACAAGATGGTCCCCGATGGAACATCTGAGATGTGGCGAAACATACTCATCTGTAAATAACTTTGGTCTTGCGGGAGACTCATCTGGAACCCAGATGAGTGTAATTATTTAGACCAGTGTTCACTACTCAGAAGCTATGCCGATATTCCAGGCATTTGTAGGAAGCTCAAAAGAGCACTTTGCAGTGAGGTTGATTCCTGAAAGCCTACACGCTTGTCCATGTACTTTTACTTAGGTGGACTATAAATGGAGGGGCGCTAGTTGACAACGGGCGCACTTATGCCGCAAAGTGTCAAAGCATCAAAGTGTTCAAAGGATCAAATTTTGATGGCCGTATTAGAACCAAAAACGACTACTGAGAAGGGAAGCATATTGTACCCTGTATTACACTGACCCGGTTTTTTTAACAGTATACCCATAGTTTGCTGGCATAGAGGCCAGTAGCCATTGTCAAGAAGTGCAGGTCATCAACTGCACACATGGGCTCCAAAAGTAAAGTTATTCGGTAGACTTCGTCGGAATACATTCTGCCTTCTTCAAGAGCCATGCAGAGAAGAATATCAAATCCACTGTTTCTGGCAAAAGCTACTTTTCGTTTAAAAACTTGACTCTATGCAGGAGATATCGCACATTCCTACTGTATACTTGCTGCATCGATTCGAATAAAACACTGTAATGACTGTCCGCGATATTCAGCGATTTATCCGTTTCTTCTCATTCATTCAAATATGCTCAGGCAGAAAGAACGACTTGATCAGTAGAAGCAAAAAAAACTCGAAAGTATGGGACACGGGACAGTTGTTGAACAGACTTGAGAGTTTCGAGCCAAAATCGGCTTGGATAGCGCCAACAAGACTGAGTGCCATGTGGTATTTGGTATGGAAACTTTTAAGACCAAAACACAGTTCACTGTGGAACAAGATGTTTTAAGCAAAATGTGAAAGATTCCAGATCTGGAATGACTTTATACGTATTGTGATGAAACAGCAGTAGGCAACACATTCACTCCAGTCAAACAGAAGGTACGATGCAATTTCATAAACGCCTTGTTTTTCTTCCGTACCCGGATTTATGTTTTTCATCGTCGGACGTGGAAAGTTCCCAACGGACCAAACAAAATGGAGCACATCACTTCGTCATGGTTTGGCGTTTGAAAAGTCACAGGATGTTCACAGTCCGGCAGCTGAGTGACGGTGGCCAAATCATGCGACATCTTTGGTTTGACAGCATGACAAATACGGGGGACATCAGTACTAAGTTGTCCAATATAGATGCTATGAAATACAATAACCTCATTGCTAGTGTGAGGAGATTTGGGATTTTTGTGGAGATTTCGTCCTGTAAGTGAAGCCAGTCTATGCTGAAAAGCCGAGAAACACCGTACAGCTGTTTCATCCTTATTGGGAATCATCAGCAGTGCGCATCTCACGAAACCCCGGAGAGTCTCGAACCCGCGACCTCCTGGCTAGTAGTTTGAACACTTGACCGTTCGACCACGAGTGGCTGATCAGCAGTGTGATTAACTCCTTCTCACACTACCAACAATCTATAAGTAACTCAGTGAAAGGATAAACTTCACCCGATGAGTGAAACTCCCATCTGAGACGTCGTTGCTCGAGGAGCCAGTTAACACGTGTGACCGCGTGATGTGGATCCCGTGAATGAAGGATGAGTGGCGCTATATCCTTTCTAAGTACGAGTTAATCACACTACTGATCAGCCACCCATGGCCGAAAGGTTAAGTGTTCGAACTGCTAGCCAGGAGGTCGCCGGTTCGAGACTGTCCAAAAAAAAACAATAACATCAGTTCATACAATCAGGATGGACATCGTAGTTTAGAGTATGAACGGAATTCAACGAGGACACTTTCCAGACCGTATTGCAAACATAAAACCCTATTCTGTGGCATACGAAAACACGCTTTACACTTTGTCCTGTGCGCAATACCAGGTTGGAATCTGATGACAAAAACAAATGAATGGCTTTATCGTTTTCCCACAAAGCCATCAGGATTACTTTCATTTCACTGCCTGAATCAGAGATACTGATTTAGTGTACCAAGCTACTAAATAAACCACTTGTATTCAAGTTGAAAATGTCTACACGTTGGTTCCATTCGTGGTGATCGCTATCGGCACTACACCTTTGTCAAGTCCTAGTAAGGATTAGAATCCACGAATTTCCCAAACGGTAGTACAGGCGGCTGAATAAAATTTCAGATAACTCGTATCTTACCAAAATACGTCACGACCATTTACCCAACAATACACTACTCATAAGGTTGCTGAAAACTCCTTGACAGCCTACATGTAACGTAGATTTTATCAGCCAGGTTTAAAAAAATTAGAATGTTATAGACTTTAAAGTAAACGTTATTCCGGGCGATAATTTGGTATTCTTCGAGGGTGCCGACTGGAGAAATGCGACTAAACTATTTTCCCCTTTTCAGAGTGCACGAGACCCGTGAAACATGAAAAATTGTCAGGCGGTTGAATAAGTGCAAACTTTGTCGAAAGCACGGCGGTCTTGGCAGTTGTCAGTTTACGACTCCCTGCTTTGAACAAACCCTCTTGAAATGCCAAAGAAAAGTGGTCTCTTCATGGGTGAATATACCTTCGTCATGGAGTTGATCTGTTGAAGATATCTCCAGTGGGGAGAAAACATTGGCCCGTTCCTAGATGTTTTCTTTGGTGACAGCAATCAATCAGTTAACTCTAATAATTTAAATGGTTGGTCTGAGCTAAAACAAAGCCCTCTATCTCGTGTCGAATTTTTTCATGGCGTGATAGGCCAAGTGGTTTGAGCGCGAATTTACTGACCGGAAGGTCCGTGGTCCGAACCCGACCTCCTCCACTCGACTTCCCCTGTCTAGGCTTTGGGCAACCTGCCAGCCCTCGTGCTTCTTTAGGGTGGCATCGGAGCTAGGCACCGGAAGGGTGCTACACCTGAACGCGAGCTAGAAATAACACTGGAATATGACCGCGGACTTAGTGTGATTGTTGAACTGAAATTATACAAGACTGTAAAAGTTGCCTATGAATCAGATACACCGGTGATTTGTACGCTGAAAATCCGTCGACAGCCCACAACCGGTTTCGCCCTTCTTTGGGGCTCATCAGGTAGGCGCAGTCCCCGGGTTTCCGTCAAACTTATGTTCTACTTGAAACCAAATTGCACGAAATTAGCGAATATACACTCATTTGCAAACTAATTTGATTTTTCGAGAGACTCACCTGGAACCCAGCTGAATCTCTTGGTTTTGATGTTTCCAGACAACTGAATGTGCTGCACCAGGCCGCCTCATGTTTCAGTCGCTACGATATTCGAGCTATCGCGATACATGTATATCCTTGTAATCTACTACTCATAAGGTTGCTGAAAATCCGTCGACAGCCCACGACCGCTTTCGCCCTTTTTGGGGCGAAACATGAGGCGGCCTGGTGCAGCACATTCAGTTGTCTGGAAACATCAAAACCAAGAGATTCAGCTGGGTTCCAGGTGAGTCTCTCGAAAAATCAAATTAGTTTGCAAATGAGTGTATATTCGCTAATTTCGTGCAATTTGGTTTCAAGTAGAACATAAGTTTGACGGAAACCCGGGGACTGCGCCTACCTGATGAGCCCCAAAGAAGGGCGAAACCGGTTGTGGGCTGTCGACGGATTTTCAGCAACATTTTGAGTAGTACGTCACAGGGATAAAAAGAAATTAAATTCCTCCGAGCCTAAATCTAGGCTGGTTTTTTACCAGCTATTCATTACGCATCTAACCAGAAATCTCCAGCGATTGAAGGGCGAGAAGAATCAGATTGATTGTGAGTAGGGGTCACTCTCGAGGCTCCTCACTGCGAGTTGCTAGAATATTCCATCCTGGATAACCTTATTTAATCGCAAAAGAAATGGCAATTTGAGTGTTTCAAAACCGCACTGCACAAGTTCACATTTCGGGATTTGCTTGGCAGCCTTCCACAGATAACTGACGTTTCAAACCCGATTATGACGTATACGGAAACTCAATTCCGGCAAGTTGCTTGACTCACATTAAACGAGGAAATTTGATTAACGAGTATGTTTTTAGTGGGGCAGCCACAGGTGACCTCATTAGATAACTGGCAGATTGATGCAAACTCGATTAGGGGATATGCAGGCTGACGGCCAATACAGTAGTAATGAACCTCATCAATTAAATTACCAACGTTCATGCTTCCCATCTATGGTTCGTCTTTAAGATTAACGCAGGCACTGATACCCTTTCCACTTGTTAATCCTCATGAAAACTTTGCCTAAGGAACCGGTTCTCACCCGTGCAGCATTGTATAGGTTGGCTTCTCTTATTTACGTCATAGCTAGTCCGCGTGAAAATTCATCCGGCCGGGATTCCACTGATAGATCCCTCGCTTTGATCAGACAGTCGTCTCACGCATTGGACAATCTCGACAGCGCCTCATTCCACCACAGATTCTGATCACAACTAGTCCCTCGTTACACTTGGACTCTTCTGATATGGATTCGTACATTGAGAGAAGCAAGAGAGAAGCGGGGTGTTATAACAGATAGATAGATGGATAGATAGATAGATAGATAGATAGATAAACATTTTCTTGGATCTGGCACCTTGGTAATGCAAACGAAATTGAATTACCCAAATGATTCTGCCTCGCAGTTCGGTATGTGGTTCACGCCTGCAAAATGTAAAATGCTGCTGCACAACTGGGTCGGCTGGAGCATCGGCTTTATTCCTACAGATGAGCAGATTGAAGTGGTAGACAAATTTGTCTACCCGGGGCTACTGTATCATTTCCTGTGGTCTCGCGAAAGGCAATATTTCCATCCTGACCGGGACGGCTACAGCAGCTTTTTTTAACCTGTTTCACCTATGGCCTAGGCGTGGGCGTGAAATCAGCTTATCCGTTTAGGGTCAAGTTAACAATGCCGCGGTGCGCTGGTCAGAAACCTGGCTTCTACGTGACGGGGGCGTCAAAAGACTTTCAGCGTTTGACTATTGGTGTCTTCGTTGCTTTGTTTGAGTCTTGTGGGAACAACGGATCAATAAAGGTGAAATGAGTCGAATAACTTTTACAGAAATAACTAACCCACTCATCACATACCATAAGTTACAATGGCTTGGCCAAGTGCTCCATGTACCAGTCGACCGACTTCCTCAAAGGGCTCTTTTCGCGAAGGGTATAAACGAACCAGGGGAGGTCAAACAATGATTTGTCAGAGAAGCA
>NW_008751662.1:119634-119899 GCF_000715545.1 Opisthorchis viverrini
GGGCAAATTCAGTTATTCTGAGCAAATAATGCTCCGTGAAGCCATGATTACTTCAGTCTTTGCCCACCTTCTTGGTATATCCAATCTAGCAATAAGAACTGAAGCAGCCGGAATTATCGATCGACCCGTATCGATCCGCCAACACTGTATGCGTTGCCGCTCACTTCCTTTGTGCGTCGTTTGCTCACATGATTGATTCGGGCATCGTCCGAATATCACTTATCTAACATGAATAGTGCTTTAATTCTGAGCAATCCTGCTTACT
>NW_008751662.1:119935-125844 GCF_000715545.1 Opisthorchis viverrini
CCACCGAAAGCGAACGCATATGTACTCGCTTGATAGCATGGATTTTTCGGACAGGTTGTACGTACTTTACGCGAAACTGTTCGTGCAAGTGTCACTGAGTTTCGTGACTACTTCCATTGCTTCTGCTGCCTTCCGCGGTCTCCTATCATGAAATGAATTCACTCGTACTCTTTTCTGGGCAAAATCTGATGGCAGACGCTTCCCCCGTCCACTTGTAACAAACACCAGTCATGAATCGGAAATTGTTATCCGTACGGAAAAACGTACTAAGTTAGGACTACTAACCGACTACTGAGTGACTCGGGACCCCAAGCTGGTTTTCTCATTTCAGGTTGTGAGTTTTGGACGTATGGATCTCTGCAAGAATTTTGAAATCCTCAATGCTGATGAAACTAAACAACAGTGAATGGCAGACAAACAGCTTGCTGTCTTTTCTCCGTTTCTTACGTTAGGCGACAAACATTTATAGGGAGACATTCTAGGTCATTCTGTTCTGTGAACATTCCTTCTGCTGATGTAACCAACGTAGCAAAATTTCCAGACTATGAAGCTCATTAATGATCGGAGACGCCCTCTTCCGCAAACTGACCGGAATTAGGCTATTTTCAACTAGTTACAAACCACACGAATCTAATTCCTTTGTTACGAAAGATAACACGCGTGCCTTACTGAATTTGGGTGTTGAATTTCTCACATGATTGTGTGATGACCTTAACTCGCGTGACAGGCTGAGTGATTCCACCTGACTGGTTTGATCCTAAAAAGTACATAGCTGAAAACCATTGACCTAAAAACAAAAATAGGTGAATTTGATGAGCGGATAAGCTAATTGCTTGTTTTTATGACCAGGTGTGTGCTTTTTTTGATTCGCACTTGTGCGTTCATCAACTGAAATTCGAATGTAGAAACAAGAAATGAAAGATCAACAGAGTCAGTCAAACTATTCGCAAGCATTGTTCTCAACGAGAAACAGACTAAAAACTAGGAATTCAGCTTGTACACTCATCTGCTTACCAACTGGCCCACCTAGATCCCGGTTGAATCTCTGGTTTATCATGTTCTCAGACAGATGAAATCAGGCCGCCTCATGTCTCAGTTGATATGATATTAGAGACGTAACAATATATCGTATGGACGTAATACACTACTTATAAAGTTCCTGAAAACTGTTCGACAGTCCACAAACGGGTTTGCCTTCCTTGAAGACTAAAAACGTCGTACTCGAGAGATTCAGCTGAGTTCGCCATGAATCGCCCCATCTCTGCACCTAATTGATTTCAACCGATGAAATCCAAGAAGGACGAAACCGGTGCTCGTATTTTGAAAAGCTTTCGGCAACATTATGAGTAGTTTCTTTCGTGAAATGTGATTTCATGAGATTGCGTTCGACTGGCAGTTCATCATAAATTATCCAGACCAAACTTAAAGGATCCAGCTGGAGAATACTTACCTGATACATTACCAATGATTTTGACCATACAGACCCACCGATAGAGTTTTGTTAAGTTTTGCTGAATTATCAGTGTCAGATGGATCCCAAAAGCCTGCTCATGTATGAATCACAAGCGTTCTCACTTAGTTTTTGGAATGGTGGAAACTGGATTGTGGGTTGAATGCAAATTTGTCCGTTCACTTGGGACAGGGTAGAGAGTTCAGATCCCCTGTCGCCTGCTGTACTAAACCTATCGGGACACTGCTTTCCTGGAAGAGCGACCTGAGTGAAGGTTTCGGCCCAGCTGGCACTAAGGCTATTCGCCGTTCAGTCGTTGAAGCACCGGTCCGCTGCATGTGTTTTCTGGGCTTCTTTCATCTGTGGAACACTGCGTTCCTCTTCTAGAGCCTTCAGTCGGATAGGATAGCTAGCTGCGATAATACGGCTGAAACTGATGAGCCGTGTGTGGCTGTCGCAAATTCCATCAGTGGGGAAAGTCGCAGTCCATGCCCACTTGCTCTCATGTGACTGTCACTGGGGTCACACAAGCCAATCAGGTGTTTGCTGAAGGTCGAATGAACCACTCCTTCAAGATGCTCTTTAACTAAAAGCATGAATTCAGTGGGGTCGGTATGAAACATATCAAAGTATTTTTCATGTTGAACAACACAATGGGGGACGTTTTAGTTGATGTCACTTTGAGCGGACGGAACCCGATTTCTTGAGACAGTGATTTGTAAGCTTGTCAGGTTATCGGCACTGTCAAGATGTATCCAGTTGGCAACTACCGTCACGAAAAGCTGAACCCTAGCGTGCTTTAGCGGCATGTGTGCCTACTTGATCCATTGGGCTATATTGAAGGCGTCCACACGATACTCAATCTCTATTTCAGGTTGGTCAGTGCCCAGAGTTCTGACAAAAGCGGTCTCCTAGTTCTAGAGGTTGGGGATAGAACCCGTTTATCCATTTGTTTTTTAAACATGCAATGTATGGGCATTTCTGGCCTTGAGGTCAGGATTTTGAGTCAAATTTTGGATCAAGGGCCCTAATAGTCCTTCTGTCCAGGTGTGGGCACTCTGGCTGCATCCCGGCCCACGTACATCATGAGGCCTCACGTAATAAAATCTCACGCCACATCGGCAGTCGCGTGTTGTCATCACCTATGTCGCCTTACCTGCTGCGTACGCCAGGGCGCGTGAGCAAAAACAGACCAGTGCTGATGCCTCGCTTCTATCTCCTCTGCATACTCCCTCTCACTGATAACTCTCTCCACGTAGACCCGTCAGTTATCGACTGACGTCCCCTTTCATTCTGTATTGATCTTGTCCGTAATATCTGCACTTAAACTGCCACCGACAGCCTCAGGCATGTTGAAATCAATATTCGCCGATACTGAAAGCTAACAATAAAGTNTTCTCACTTAGTTTTTCGAATGGCGGAAACTGGATTGTGAGTTGAATGCAAATTTGTCCGTTCACTTGGGACAGGGTAGAGAGTTCAGATCCCCTGTCGCCTGCTGTACTAAACCTATCGGGACACTGCTTTCATGGAAGAGCGACCTGAGTGAAGGTTTCGGCCCAGCTGGCACTAAGGCTATTTATTAGTCGTTCAGTCGTTGAAGCACCGGTCCGCTGCATGTGTTTTCTGAGCTTCTTTCATCTGTGGAACACTGCGTTCCTCTTCTAGAGCCTTCAGTCGGATAGGATAGCTAGCTGCGATAATACGGCTGAAACTGATGAGCCGTGTGTGGCTGTCGCAAATTCCATCAGTGGGGAAAGTCGCAGTCCATGCCCACTTGCTCTCATGTGACTGTCACTGGGGTCGCACAAGCCAATCAGGTGTTTGCTGAAGGTCGAATGAACCACTTCTTCAAGATGCCCTTTAACTAAAAGCATGAATTCAGTGGGGTCGGTATGAAACATATCAAAGTATTTTTCATGTTGACAACACAATGGGGGACGTTTTAGTTGATGTCACGGTGAGCGAACGGAACCCGATTTCTAGAGACAGTGATTTGTAAGCTTGTCAGGTTATCGGCACTGTCAAGATGTATCCAGTTGGCAACTACCGTCACGAAAAGCTGAACCCTAGCGTGCTTTAGCGGCATGTGGGCCTACTTGATCCATCGGGCTATATTGAAGGCGTCCACACGATACTCAATCTCTATTTCAGGTTGGTCAGTGCCTAGAGTTCTGACAAAAGCGGTCTCCTAGTTCTAGAGGTTGGGGATAGAACCCGTTTATCCATTTGTTTTTTAAACATGCAATGTATGGGCATTTCTGGCCTTGAAGTCAGGATTTTGAGTCAAGTTTTGGATCAAGGGCCCTAATAGTCCTCCTGTCCAGGTGTGGGCACTCTGGCTGCATCCCGGCCCACGTACATCATGAGGCCTCACGTAATAAAATCTCACGCCACATCGGCAGTCGCGTGTTGTCATCACCTATGTCGCCTTAGCTGCTACATACGACAGGGCGCGTGAGCAAAAACAGACCAGTGCTGATGCTTCGCTTCTATCTCCTCTGCATACTCCCTCTCACTGATAACTCTCTCCACGTAGACCCCGCACCGGCCGCATTGAATCGCACACGTCAATGTTTGAATCAGTTGACTCGATCGATCGTGTGAGGCGTTGCACACGTTCAATGCCCTATTACAAATGTCTCAATCGCCTTCTTCCTCCCCGTTAGAGCAGCTCAGGATTTTTTCCTTGTACCAATGTATTCTGAACAGAATCAGACATAAGACATGCACAAGTATGTCCAGAATACTCAAAGTCAGAACAAATCTGAGTCTTTCAAACAATGATCAAACCGATACAGCCGGTTTAGCACTACTGAAGATAAACACTCATGGCGCACTGCGTCAATGTTAGATCAAAATGAATCACAAGGGATGTAAAGAAACAAGATGGTTTTCTTAAGCCCCTACTGATCCAAAAGGTGAATAAGGGACGAACTACCCTCTTCCGTGAGCAACTCACGTTGTGCACAGACCGTAGACAGCTCTTGTCACCGTAAGAATATTTAGGTTTCTTTCTGTTAGAGGCCTCTGTTTGTGAGAAAGCGGTCAAAATGGGGAGGGATTTTCACCTGAATTGATCAAAGAATTGTAACGCATGCCTCACAGTCATGCCAACAATAGACAGAACTGTGAGTATGTCACTTAGATGTGCAGTAATATCCCCAATCAGAAATGCACATCACAGTATCTCACGGATGCCCATATTGAAGATGGCATGAGAAGTGGCTTGAAGTTTTTAACCGCTAACTATTCTCATATGTCTCAAATCCGGTTTCATTACTGTCCCAGTGATTTGCTTGAAATTTTGTGCTTATTCTTATGCATTTCAATGGAGACCCATCAAACATCGTCAGGATATCTCCGAATTGTTCAGAGCGGTGTTTAGACGTGGCATCTGTGATTGACAAGTATGTGGGCACATTCGATCACGCAGCAACTCTGGGCTTTGTCTGATAGGCCAAGCGCATGTCTCACCAACATGGCATCTTCCATCGGCGCCAAAAATGAAAAAAGACCAAGTAAGAATAAATCGCATGCGGAATGGAAGTGTTCGCCTCTTTTCGCGCCCTCAAGCAGTTGCTACTTTTTATTCATTTCCGTCTATAGCGCCTGGACGTGATGTTCTCCATAGAAAAACTCAACCTCTACAGTGAATAAACTTGGTTTTCTGTTGAGAAAGATGTTGCTCCATTTCTGTCAGTCTTTATCCGTTTGGTGCGCTGCAATTATTAAAAAACAGCACGAATTTGGCAATATTTAATAGGCTCCACAAAAATCAATAAGGTCAGTGTGACATTAAAGATTGATGATGCTTGCCTATGAACGCTGGTTTGCTGCCGGAGGTGCGCGGTTTGGTTTGCGAAAGTATTCAACAAGTGCTCAAACAATTCTGCGTAAACACCACGCCTAAGTGGATCGCAGTTCCGATATTGTTTATAGCAGAGGCGAATATGAGGTGTGGGCGGTTCAAAACTAGCCAAAAATGGAAAAACGAACCCTGCAAGTTGCTATATGTATTACGCGGACTTTACATGTGAAATTGTTACAAAATTTTATGCCTTATTTCCGGGAAAACATGACTTTCACTCTTGGTTTTTTCAAGAGTTTAGTTTATGGCCAAAACGTGCGCACAAGTCGAAATCAACCCGCTTGTATCGTGTTCTGGTTTCGTTTTGCCCAAACGTTGCCAAAGAGAATGGGTTTCCACCTCATCGGATGTAATGCACCGGCTTGCGCCGACACAGACGGCGTAGAGTTGTACGATTTGTTGTCTATACGGGCCAAACAGATGACATCCAGGAACACGAAACAGCTGATCCGAATCGTTGAGTATCGGGTAAAATGCCACTCTACATTGTTCGAATAAGCAGGACTGCTACCACTAGGACAGTAAGATGAATACTGCCACTGAGTAACGTTTTGATCTTCGGACCGCCCAGCCCAACTTCCAGCCCAC
>NW_008751662.1:126665-148024 GCF_000715545.1 Opisthorchis viverrini
TCTAGTGTCTAATATCCCATCCTGTGATTGGCTAGTTGGTATATGCCTTCTGTTGCATCAAAGCAGCCATCCAACAAACCAATGGAATAAGAGGGATACAGACCACAACGCAGCAAAACAAAATCACGATCGGTCCTACCATGATGCAACAGAAGGTATATACCAACTAGCCAATCACATGGCAGGATATTAGACACTACGAAAAACTACATAAACACAGCTGAGCACGTAGGAAGAACCCATTCAACTGCGCACTGACGATGTCTGCACGACTGGGGACGAAACGTTTGCAAGCAAATTGCCGAGCTCGGCGAACAGATCAACTGCAATCCGATCAACCACCAGTATCATGAGGCCAATAGTTAAACCAGTGATCTTTACCGAAAACGTCACTGCCTGTCCTTCGGCATTTGAGCTACACAGGGCTGCTGAGGGGGAGAAAAATGGTCCAAAAGTGGCCGCAAGAATTTCTGGAGCGTCGTTAAATCGCTTCTATTGTAATTGACGAAAGGCATATTTCTCGTGGAAAATTAAAAAACAATACAGTGCATTTATCTGTCTGTATGGCGACTAACGTCTTTATTAAAGGCCCCATCGTTCTGTTCACTCAACTTAGCTGATCAACTTAGCAAGTTTTTTTTAGTGGAAATGGTTCAAAACATGGAACGTTGACATTCCGACCCGCTATCCTGGCCCGTTCTTTACGACTAAACGTTACGCAACAACAGGAATGTTCGTTTTTTCAGAGTCTTAAAGGATATGGCTTGTTGGAGCACAGTTGAGTAGCGATCGATCAGTTTGGCACGTGTAACTTGGAAATCTAGATCCGCCATCACTGCTCCCGTGTAAGTCGATGCTTTACCAGCTAGTGAATTTGGTGGCATATACATGGACGTCAAAACTACGGGTATCCTCCTGGTTAACCGTTGTTATTGAAACCATCAATCGTTCAGCCGTAACACCCTTTTGGTGCCTAGCTCCCAAGGTACGAGGGCTGTGATACTACCGAGCCTAGACAGGAACAGTTGAGTCGGAAATGGGTTCGAACCACGAGCCTTCTGGCTAGTAATCCACCCACCTGAACGTCGACCTGTCTCGAACTATCATTGCCAGTCTGGAATACATTACCCTGATGAGTGGTGATCAAACCCCCTTTGGTGCCTAGCTCCCAAGGTACGAGGGCTGTGATACTACCGAGCCTAGACAGGAACAGTTGAGTCGGAAATGGGTTCGAACCACGAGCCTTCTGGCTAGTAATCCACCCACCTGAACGTCGACCTGTCTCGAACTATCATTGCCAGTCTGGAATACATTACCCTGATGAGTGGTGATCACAGTGCTTCGGAGAAGCAGACTGAAGGTGTCGAAACTTCAGTATCTTTGAACGATGTCTAACTTCCGCATGTCTGTCCCATGGCAACGTTAATGGAAATTCGCACTGTTCTCTAGGGAAGAAGGCGGCAACCCGGATAGGCACGTTTTTTGGCAAAACTTTGGTGCTATCTTTGGACTAGCTGAACAGCACAAGCGGGAAACATTGCAGACATGGGTTTTATTCCCCATGTTTTAGAAGAGCAGCATTGTAACGAATCCGATACTCTATCTGATATAGAAGACTTACTTCAATTTCGATACAAATTGATCATCCGCCTACAAGTCAGAGCGGTGCAAATCGCGTTGATAAAGGCTATCGTGAATGTAATTGATGATGATAACAATCGTATGGGATCTGATAGGTGCTCTTTCATATATGTAAGAGAAAAACGTAATAGGTGGATTTCCACTCTCCCGTTTCTCTATGCGATGTTACAACTAAACATAATTGATTGCAGTTGTTCTCAACCCATTGAAGTGGGCAAAATACCTTGGGATACTTGAAAGAACTCATAAATTTTTCTTTCATCACGTGATGTGGTGTCCAACATAGGTGTCACAAACACGGGAAAGGTTTTCGAATCAGTTTGGTTTTCACGATAGACTCAAATGAATCCCTCGTTTATGATATTCTACGAGTGAATGTGCTGCACACAGGCCGCCTCGTGTTTCAGTTAGCACGCCATTCGAGATATCGCAGTAGATTTTCGTGAAAGAAACTACTCACCAGGTTTCTTTCACGAAAAGCCCTAGAATTCTTCTCTCCGTCCAATCTTCCCACGATATTTTATCTAATTTTGCTGTTCTTCTACAATCTAATTTCTGAAACAAACACTGGCTGTGGTAAAGGCTAGTGGAGTGGAATCTCTTCAAAGATACAACACCATGATAGGACATCTGAGTTACGCTCATTTTAATGTTGAAAAAGTACAAGCAAAATTCAGCCATTTGGGCTTGTGATACTTTCACGCAAACATCCATGAGAACTTCGGTGCAATACTTTATATCTTCAAAAATTGCACGTTTGTAAACAGAGTGAGTCATCGAAACAAGAGGCAATCTAACTACCGTGTTGACTAGTATTTTGCAACGCGTCACACTGAGTGAACATCCTCACCTAGTAGCCGTGATACAGAAGTGAATTACGAAACGAATGGGAACGTATGTAATGCGTTAGCCATTCGAACAGGACAAGAGACTTGAAATACACGAAGTGTTACTAAATGGGGAATGGGGTGAGAGATATCAGTCACAAAAGTTCACCGCAACAAAAGTATCCTCAAAAAGTACTGTTGCCTATCTTCCAAAGCAGACAACGATTGACAACCAATGGAAGCTGAAAGCAGAATATACTTCGTAGAATTGTGCCCTATAACTTTTTTTTACTTCCCTACATGGACATTCAAGTGAGTGATTGCACATCAGTCATTGAGGATTTTGGATATTATTACGCCTGATTCTCAAAACTTGGATAACTACACGTTGATGAAGGCTCAGCTTGGTTGGGGGTTTTTGAACGAAGACACACTAGTTGATGGATTATTCACCTGTCTGATTACACTGATAGTTTCAACAAGCGCATTAATTCCTATCCGGCCATTCAATTAATTTTCCTGCACGCCGTCACCATTCATTCACTAACTCTCGCAATCATAAATGGCTGTTAGTCACCAAACGTCCGGTATTTTGAGGCACTGACTGTATCGACGGGTCCAATTAACTTGAAAGAATGCCGATTACTCTTCGAGAAATACACCATTTGCAAATCAAATTGGTTTTTCACGAGAGACCCGAATGAATTTCTCGTTTATGATATTCTACACACAGGCCGCCTCATGTTTCAGTTTCGAACGATATTCGATATATCACAGTAGATTTTCATGAGAGAAACTACTCACAAGGTTGCTGAAAACTCTTTGACAGCCCACGACCAGTTTTTCCCTTCTTGGGGCTCATCAGGTAGGCGCAATCCCCGAGTTTCCGTCAACCTTATGTTCTACTTGAAACCAAATTGTAAATTTTTATGTTTCTCAATATGTTGAAGATCTCGGTCGGTCCAGCTGGTCGTCGATATTGTTGTCCTTCGTTGTCCATGTTGATTCTGTAAAGCATTACCCATCTCAAATCTCCACCGTTAGCATGTCTAGGTGTAAGCTGAGTAACGAATTTGCACGTGATACTTGGGACGCTCTTCAGCCACTGGGCTGCTCATCTCCTCTACCGGACGCCCAAATGAATATAAGATGCGCGTGGTGTGACTTGCCAAATGTAGAGTTTGGTTTAAGTGCCCTGGCAACAAAATCCAAACTTCCTCTTCCAACTATCTGACCAGTGCAGATAACCACCGGTTTTATACAACTGCGCTGCGTTGTGCACAAAACAGATGCGTGCGTTCGCAAAACGGCGAGGCAAACATCGCGACAGCCAGCGAAGTCGACTTGGTGAATATAGCTGACGAGGATGATCAGGTTGCATTTGACTGTCTGAAATGTTCTATTCGTATTCGGCAGATTCTGGCTGAATGTCCATTTGCGCTTCAGAGAGGTGCAGAGGAAGCTTTATGAGACCAAGCATGAAAGATGATTCAGCTCTGTTGAGTCAGACCCGCGTTGTTTGATGATACCGGCACACCTGCGAGCTCGCCTCCGGAGAAGAGAGCAATAGAGGCAATAGTGGTTTGGTTCACCAGAGTGACTCAGTGTCTTGTAGATCTACGGTTCTGTCTGTCTCAAACCAACAGCTAGTCACTCAGATGAACATCCATTGATATCATAGCATGGTTACTTCTTCTGATGTCTGGGTTCAGCGGTTTTTTTTACCGTGTATTGCAAAGTTCCAGGTGAGTTGCAAATTGCTCAGTCGTATTCGCATGCTTACCACTCGCATGTCGTGTGGAAAAAGATCTTTTAGGTCCAAAACGATTGACAGACCAGATTCGCTGAATATTCCATGTGACATGGGAAGTTAGCGAATCTTCAAGTCTGAGGTACTTGTTTTTCTAACGGCTGGGGAGTTGAGAGTCTTTGCAACTTGTCACTGTGAGCATAGCCCATGGTCACCTGACTTGATGCGAAAATTCGGAAGGGTGGGATTTCTGAAAGGTACTTTGTGCGGCGATTGCGGCCACTATAAAGCCCACTTGAAACTCAACGTAATAGGGTAATAGGTTGAAGAAATGGGTGGAAAATGCGCTTCGGTGGGTGCGTTTTAACATCAACACTCCGATAAAATCGACAAATTCGGTTCGTGCTACCAGAATGATGTGTTCCAACTTCTCTGTTAACGCAATGTCGTCTGGGGATGCTCGAGACACCCAAACAACTTGTGGCAAGTTTTGGCAACGCAGTGTAGGTCGTCATCCGTTTGACAGTTTTTGGTTTGATACTACTGAAATAAGCTGTTACCTGTTCTGGTCCAATCAAAACTGATGACCTCCGTAACGAAAGGATCCATGCCTCTGAGAAAGCTTTAACCTTCTAGGTTATGTTTTAGTTCGAATGGACTGGCTGAAAGTGCGACTAATTTGGATGCACTTGATAGTTTACTGATTGCATGTGGAGATTAGGGATTCTTTCAAAGGAGATCGATCACGTGTGATAAGCCGATAGAAACTGTACAGTTGTTTCATCCTTCTTAGGAATCCAAGGTAATCCTAACCCTTGACTTCTCGCCTAGTGGTGGAACGCCAAAGTGGGCACCACTCAAGCAGGATGAATCAATATTAATTAATTAAATAAACTAAAAAATAAAAAAATCGCAAATCAACTATAATAATGTATAACATTGTATAACATTGTGTACATTATACATTATATACACTATAATATTCACTGAGCCATAAACTAATTATATGTTTAATGTCTCTTCATATTTATCCTCGTAGACCTTGAAAAACTCTAGTGCAAGCTTGAAAGCAAACTGTTTTGAAAAGACTTGTGACGCAATCCAGACACAACTGAGGGGCAGACCATAAGTAGCAATGCATTCCTGTCGTTTTCCGTGCCGTTCAGGTGTGAGGATGAGTAGAACATTTACCATTGGTTTCAAAAACTGCGACAGCATCCGGAAAAACTGAAAACAAGATGACGACTGCAATGGCTCCAGAACGGCGAGATTGATGATTCTTTGGACTTGTTCGTAATCCGGTGAGTTTACCAAGTGGTGGCTGATGAAACGAAGCGCTTGGTCGATAAAAAAGCGGTGCAAACAGAGAATACTGAGTAATTTGCTCATGAAAAGCGATGTTTCGGATAAGAGGCCTACTGACTTAGGTAGCGTTCTCTCGAAAAATGCTGGTAGTCTGATCTGTTTGACATTGTAAATCAGTATGCTTCATCTGTATGCCTTGTGTGCAATTCGGCCTCAAAATATACTAAAGCTTTGTTGCCATCATCTGGGTTTCGATCTAGTTTTCCTCCGTGGTCTGTATGCCTCTTATTCCATTGGTTTGTTGGATGGCTGTTTTGATGCAACAGAAGGCATATACCAACTAGCCAAACACAGGAGTAGTCGGTTAGTAGTCCTAACTTAGTACGTTTTTCCGTACGGATAACAATTTCCGATTCATGACTGGTGTTTGTTACAAGTGGACGGGGGAAGCGTCTGCCATCAGATTTTGCCCAGAAAAGAGTACGAGTGAATTCCATTTCATGATAGGAGACCGCGGAAGGCAGCAGAAGCAATGGAAGTAGTCACGAAACTCAATGACACTTGCACGAACAGTTTCGTGTAAAGTACGTACAACCAGTCCGAAAAATCCATGCTATTAAGCGAGTACATATGCATTCGCGTTCGGTGGTGAGCAGATCACGTGCTGTGTGACAGGGGAGATTTCGCCAAGTAAGCAGGATTGCTCAGAATTAAAGCACTATTCATGTTAGATAAGTGATATTCCGACGATGCCCGAATCAATCATGTGAGCAAACGACGCACAAAGGAAGTGAGCGGCAATGCATACAGTGGTGGCGGATCGATACGGGCCGATCGATAATTCCGGCTGCTTCAGTTCTTATTGCTAGACTAGGTGGACAAAGACTGAAGTAAACATGGCTTCACGGAGCATGATTTGCTCAGAATAACTGAATTTGCCCAATGCCGGGTGGTAAAACGGAGAAGACCAATCAATGAATGATGTTTTATATCTCTGGTAGAGCAGCCCCAATGAATCTCACTGAAAACTGATCTTGTAATGCCTGTTTGTACCATCCTTGCAAAACTACTGACAGTATGGAGCAGTCATTCGCAATCGTATCTATAATAAAGATTTGATTGCGATTGGTTTGATATATGAATCCATCAGCCTTACTGATTGACAGGGAAGCAGGCAAAGAGTATTATAAAGTGCTATGGAAAGACAGATTCGAATAAGATGCGTGATGACTATGGTAGCATAGATTTTCATATCCTAAATCAGCAGTGGTTCTAGCTGCTACAGTTTCGTTCACCAATGATTTGGGGAGATGACGTAGGTAGCTGCGCAGTGAGGGCGGGCGCGGATAGAATTGATGCGTGAAAACAGGGTTCTCAATGGACTTTGATGTGGAGAAATTCGGGAGGGAGCGATGCATTGAAAGTAATAGGTTGGATGGACGAGCTCCATTGAGAGCACGACTGAGCCAGTCCTGATAGTGTCTAACGACTGATGTCACCTATTTCGGGTTTCCCATCTAGAGAGACGGCAATGACCAGCGTAGCTGAGTTTGCTCGTAATGGCTTTCATGCTTCTCTGACAAATCATTGTTTGACCTTCCCTGGTTCGTTTATACCCTTCGCGAAAAGAGCCCTTTGAGGAAGTCGGTCGACTGGCACATGGAGCACTTGGCCAAGCCATTGTAACTTATGGTATGTGATGTATGGGTTAGTCATTTCTGTAAAAGTTATTCGACGCAATTTGTAAAGTCCGCGTAATACATATAGCAACTTGGAGGGTTCGTTTTGCCAGTTTTGACTCGTTTTGAACCGCCCACCCGTTGGCTTTGCCAAGAAAATTGAGCTTTCAAATTTACCGAAGGAAGTCAAAGCTATGGACTTGATAGCTAGCTTTCAGCATCGGCGAGACTGTAATGAGAATGGCAAAGTTTGCTTCCCCACTCTATATGTAAAGATGTATTTCGTATAAACACTCAGATGACCAGCCAGAGGAAATATTTGGGAACGGTATACCACAATAGTCCAAGCACAAGGCGAATGCCTAATCTTGTCTTATCAGGCTCTGGAATTTGGTGTTTACCAGATTAGATGGTGGGTTCTTCATTTTTGTGCAGTTCGAAACTGGCTTGTCATAAAGTGAAGTTTAGTTGTCATCACCATCGACAGCATGACATCAGTGTTCAACACCCATGCTTCGCTGCCGTACAACCATGACTTACTTGAAAGTGTGAAGAAAATAATAAAGGTGGATTGGAATCGACTTAATGCTAGCTTACTACGATCATTCCGTGGTGCCTAGACCTCCACACACTCACTCAGGCAATCTGGATAGGGACCGACAACAAGATCACCCCTGACATCGGTCGACAGCCATATTTTGAAGCGTCGCGTGCCTGGTGCACTGAGGATCACGCGATCTCCATTCTGGAAGGCGAGTTATCAAGAACTCATATGTCGCGGTAAAGTAGATTCCAATCAACGTATTCGTACCTTTGTCCAGACAGGTCGATCAGTAAACAGTCGACAACTAAAGATTTACTAATAATCAATACAAAGGGAACCGATTGTTTCAGGCACGTTCATCAGGCCCTGGATCTAGGGATTTTTTCGCTGTCATTTCGTGTTTTGTAGTGGATCAGTTTGCAACACGACAGTGATAAATTTTAATAATGATCAACTTGTGCATTCAGAGGCAACATTAATTAAAAACCACCGGTTAGAAGCGAGCACTGTTTGATGGAGTTTTGGAACATATCCCAATGGAAACGTTCTCACTAGAATGAACGGTCTGGAAATAAGGCCTCCGGGAAAAACTATGTCAGTCGCGCCCTATCTTGAGCGATACGCATTTGAAACAGGCCTGCAGAATCGCCGGTAGTTTAAATGTGAATGGCAGTTCCCAAAGTGGATGACGCTCAGAAAAGAACTCTTTAGAAAGGGCGTTTTGACAGACGTATTTTTAATGTGCTTGACGTTTGTCACTACGTTTTTGTCACAATATGCTGACTGAAAGGAAATTGCTTCCTATCGTTTGAAGGATAATACGTGTTGTGTCCCAATAGGTGACTGAACATAAAATTATATACCTCCACTGCCAGGAAGACACTCGACCTTACTGTGGTATGACGGTTTGTGCAGGCAGCCTCCTCAAGCGGCTTGAAGCCAATTTTCAAGCCTCGACGCTCAGTGTGTCTGGCTGCTTTCAATGTCTACTCTCTAAAAAAGCAGGAAAACAAGCTGCTCACAAACTGGAATTACTTGATCTTGGTATGTGCACTGTATCAGAAACAAGAATTCAAGTGAAACCACAATGGTTGAGCTAACCGCCCCACCATTCTCCACTCCCTTCCGGCTGTGAACCTCTGACGATCCAAAGTTTGCTGTGGCTGGATATTCGGGGATTGGTACCCTTCTATGCCACCGAGAGGAAGGATCCTCGGTTGACTGGATGCCTATTGATACTGGTGTCTGTGCAGTTCGTCTAAAAACGCCTTTGAAAGGGTCTCACGAGAGAGAAGTCGGTCGCTGTGTGTTTCTCACACCGGTGCCTATGGAGAATGGCGAACAATTGCTTCATACATGTGCGGACTGCAGGCTGCTTTTATGCATTACTAACTTCTGAAGAAGCTAAAGTCATCTGACCCACCAGCTAGTCGGCTACGCACTCGAATTGATCACGTCGCCATCAGTTACCAATGGCATGAATCAATAATCGACTGCCGATCATTTTGAGATATATTTGTAGATTATGATTACTTTATCATTCGGAGTTATTTCTCCCTTCTTTTCTCAAAGGCCGCGTAAGGTGCAGAAGAAAGACTGGCTGAGCCGGGTTTTAGACGAACTCACAAGAATCGTCTTCCAGAGTCTCTTCCAAATGCTTCCTCATCAGATGCGAATTCTCACCCGGACGAGATAGCCACCTATTTGCACAGTGCTGGGAGTCTCGCTTGTGGCGCGGCTCTAGTACGCTCAATCAACCACTGGATATCTAACCAAACAGCGGTGCTGCTTAAAACTCGGTAAAATATCCCACTCGGCCGAAAAATAAAATGACGCATCGAATTATCAAATGTCAATTGAAAGTGAGTGGAAGAACCGACCGTCAAGCCTAGTGGAAACAGAAAGTCAAGGGAAATAAGGAGGCCCATATAGCCGATAATGCTCGAAGATTATTTCAGGGGATCCGCGTAACCGTTCCTCAGAAACTTCCATTGGAGATTAGGAGAGAGTGACTGCTTTGAATAAAGATGAATGCCTGGACCAGTGAGCCAAATACTTCGAACATCAGTAATCGTGGCCAACAGCTACCACTTATCTGGAGCCCACAGTTGACATATAACCCCGGACTGTGAACGAGGAACACCTCACATCCTCGGAGGTTTATGACTACATATTTTTTCTCAACCGCCACCGAGTTTCTGGTTGAGATGATCTACTACCTGCATTGTCCAGAAATGATGGTGGAATTCCCAATCAACTCTTGTCTGATCGAAGAGTTTTCAGCAACCTTGTGAGTAGTCTCTTCTCTTACCTGTTTGCCTGCATTCCGGAAGTTGGGGGAAGGGGTCAGTAATAATCCCCATTTTTAAGAAGAGCTCATTAGTGAGTGCAGTAACCACTTCGGGTTGAAACGAAACTGTTGCTGTCACTTGAGCTTCGTCGCCTTACGGTGGCTCTAAAAAACACTGACTCGAGATCAGCAAGTGGGATTCCAGCATAATGTTAAATGCGTTAACCAAATCATCACATTCCGTCAGGTGCTAGGACAACGCCATATATGAAAAACGACCCACAATTTTGGTATTCCTGGATTTATAAGACACGTCTGAATCGATTGACCTGTCTGTTCATCTCGACACGCTTGCTCATTAGAAAACGCCCTGGTAGTATGCATTCTCAGACTTCCGGACGTGCGAGAGTATACGGAGAGCTGTCCAAAAGCTCCAGTAAACAAAATGGTGACGCTCTCCATTCCTATTGAATTTCGTGATAGGTGAGATAATGAAACGGAAACTGGAAGTTCACCAAAACCCTGGTGTTCACATTGCTTCTGACAGAAAGATTGTCGATCTGGAATATGCAGACAACATCCGTCTGGTCTTCGAAGATGAAAGGGAGGCGGAGATGCTCTTGGAAGAGCTGACAAAAGCCGCTCCACAAAGTGTAAGGTCATGCTCCTGGACATGTAGTCACTGAGCGCGCCAATTACAATCCAGGGAGAGACACTGGACGCGTTTTACATATTTTGCAAGTTTTATTAGTCCCAACTTTAGTACTACGAATGAGATCATTACACGAATATTCAAGGTTCAGGTCGCGTTTGCCAATTTAGGATACCTATGGCGTCAAACTGATATGTCCCTGAGTTTGAAGGGACGTATGTATCAGGCTACAGAACGGGCTATTTTGTTGTATGACTGTGAGACTTGGGCTCTCCAAGCAGCGGGATTTAGACGTTCTCGATTATCCGGCAATCGTGTTCTCCGGACCATACCCATGTGGGTAGGTGTCGGTGAATTAATTAGAAAACGATTTTTCGGATGCGCAACAGGAACTTCCATTGAAGAAAGTGTCCAGCACCAGATGTTTTGATGGCTAGGCCACGTGCGGCGTATGTCGAAACGTCGTTTGCCGAAGAAAGTGCTGATTGGCCATGTGTGGCATATGCCAAAACGTCGTTTGCCGAAGAAAGTGCTGATTCCCGTGGCCGATTTACTGTGGTGTAAACAGAGAGATGGCCAACCCTTGAACTGGCTGACAGGTAAGTGAATGAGTACCAAGTGCTCGGGTGCTACCGAACTCAGCGAGAGCCACTATGTCAGTGAGTAGTCTTATCAGGTCTGGTCCCGGTATTCATTTTCCGACTTTAGGTGTATTCCTTAACACCGATGTAAATTACCAAAGTGTACAACACGTCATTGGCATAAGAATCTAAGTTTTTCAATGCTGAAAAGCTGAGAAGCACCGTACAGCTGTTTTATCCTTATTAAAAATCATCAGCAGTGCGCATCTCACGAAACTCCGAAGAGTCTCGAACCCGCGACCTCCTAGCTATTAGTTTGAACACTTAAGCGTTCGNGAGCAGCAGTGTGATTAACTCGCACTTAGACAGGATATGGCGCCGCTCATCCTTCAATCACGGGATCCACATCATACGACCACACGTGTTGACTGGCTCCTCAGGCAACGACTTGTCAGCTGGAAGTTTCACACAACACTGGGATCATCAATTTTACTTAGAAAACAAGGTTGCTATTCAAGCTTGGGTGACATCTCACTGGAAATTCAAGTGTGGTAGACCAGGTTGTCTTGTGTGAGGATTGACGTTGTAAACCGTAAACTCAGAAGCAAATTCAACAAAGAGCAGAAATGAAAAATAACCTGGTGAAACTGGAAAATGTAAGACGATTCGAAGGAGCGTTTCGTTTAAAACCAAACCTTGGTGCATTTCCGGCAGACCGTTGAAATCAGAGTGTTATTACACTGCAGTAAGTGATAATGGAACGTTTATGGAAAAACCTTCAGCGGAAAAGAGTACCTAGTTTCCCTCACTTCCTGAAACCAAACTGTACCGACATAACGACCTGTGGATATGGAGAAATAGGCAGGGTGCTTTACCAACTACCTTATTTTTCAAGAGTACAATCTGTTCCGGATAGGATGACGGAATTGAGCGGATTTCTATGAAAGTACAACTCGTCGTTTCCGGCCATGATGTCCGTGACACAAGGAAAGTAAAACTTTTCAAAAACAAATATTGATCACGGAGCGAATTACTGTTAGATTTATTAAAAAAACGTTTGACGGCCCGGACCAATTTTTCCGTCCTGTGGCTCAGCGATCAGGCGCAGCTCTCGAGGTTCCTACTTAGACCTAAATTGTACGAATTTCGCAAGCTGATTTGGCTTTAATACTAGCTCAAATAAGCTTTAGCAGAATCCTTTATCCATGGTATTGTCCGTTTAATTTTTGTTGTTTAAAGTCTGCTTCATGCTTTTGTCGATAGGATATCTCAGTATACTTTCTTGCCAGAACACACTACTACTGGGGCTGCTAACAACCAGTTTGGCCCTTCATGGGGCTTATCAATTAGCTACATCATTATCATTCTCTGCAACAGATCACTTTTATCCGAGTTAATGTAACCAAGCGTTGTGTAGAACACCGCAGGCCAAATCTTACGAAAGGTCCTAATCAGCTATCCGAATATCAGATTGGAATTCACTGTACACTTGGTAATATCGCGACAAAGACATAACCATGGCAATCAAGCTTCCCTACCCGGGCAGCTTAGGTTTCATCACCCTTGTCACACGGAAAATTGGGTAAAATCACAAATAAATATGCCGTTTATGACAGTACACAGTCTTTGAGATACGAGCATCTGGATAAGTAGATTATGTTTTAAAAGGTCACGGTTTTTGTAAATGCGTACATGCATCGATCCGCTCAGTTCAGTGTAGCGGAGACATTGTGAAATATGCCCCATCCAAACGTTTTTTCCGGTGCCATCCAAACACTGCTGGAAATGAATTCATATGCAGGGTGTCGTATTGATGATGTGTCGGGCATACTCATCACATCGCTTGAACACGTTCACCCGTTCAGACGCAAAAATTCGGATGAGTCCAACGCGCACTTGTGGAAGAGTGGTAACACGCTCGCCTCGCATGCCAGGTGTCCGGAGGTCAAACCCCGGCACGGCCATTGGATAGGCACTGTTGATGAGCCCTAATAAGATCGAAAATCGAGTCCGGTGTTCTCCCTTCCCTTTGGTGTGGATTCACCAGAATAATTGCGCCAGGACAGGAGGACGACTGTTCGAAAACGAGAGTGATGTGAATGCGAGTTCATATGCATGTCTAAAAACTCAAGAAGCATTTTTGGAAAATATCAGAATTCAGTCTTGACGAGGATGTGTTCTTTAGGGCGGACAGAACAGAAGCAAGACAGTTCAAAAGTAGTTATGTGAATACAAACCAGACTGAGGACGGAAATATGCATGAATAATACTTCTCTATATCGACTGTAAATCACTCTCCCACTGTTGAGTGATTTTTTCAGTGTACATAACAGGTTTCATCCGCTTGAATGACCTTGAGCTAATGTTAACAAAAGCGCTCACTTGGGCCGCATTGTGGAGCTGCGTCAGATGTTTTGACCAGTTACCCATGGCTTCCAGTTGGCAGATACCCGTGGGCGTCAGTGCAACGAAACCAACGCCCTGTACAAACGGATTTCAGTTTTGAAGTCATCCACCGACCATCCTCGGTCGATGAGTTTCCGTGTGATGTGAAGGCATTCATTCACTGTTTTTTTAAATAATTCACTGCATCCAGGTGACTCTCTAGTTTGGTTGGAAAAGCTGTCTGATGTTCAAAGGATTCGCCTTGCACCTCTGCGAATAAAATAGAAACGCGAGATTTTGCCGTAGATCAAAATGGCAAAATTTCCGTTAAATGTGGAAAGATAATAACTCAGGAATTTGTGTTTGGCATTACAATCAGTTCACATCATTTTTATCTGCCGTACAACGTCAAACTGAAACTTCTGCATGAACAAAAGTGGACATTTTCCTCAACTGCAACTCCGTACTCTATGACAGAGCAGGCTTTCACTAGCTGGTTGACTACAGTCAGTTTCCACATTTGAGCTATAGAGGGTGCCAGAGTAAGGCTAATCAGAATCCGTTTGCAGGGAATTTTTGCACAACGAACCGTTCTTGTATGCAGCTTTCATGTGATCATTCCTATGAATAAGAAATTCAGACTCAAAGCTGATTGGTTTGTGCTGAAAGTAATCAGTGAAGGTAGAAATGGACTGAAAACACCCGTACTGACGATAGTTGAGTTGAAAATTACTGTTCGACCAGGAGGTGATTGCGTTTCCCTCTTTCTGCTAAGTTGATCCCCGTTCAAACTCCCTAGCCTAAAAATGCTAAAGATTCCGCTCTCTTTTAGGGATAAATATTTGCCCATTCATCGTAAAGTTGCAAAATCGAGGTCCCTTATATTGAATCAGTGTCATTTTGGCTCAAAGGATATATTTAGCCTAACAAAACTACTGAACGCTGAAAAATGAACGCATATAGACTTCCTTGAGTTCAATCGCCTCTGCATCTGAAGCTGTCGCGAACCCCACGATGCAGATTGCCAACCAGATAGGTTCAATGAAACTCATGTGCACACTACGATATTTACGTCCCTCCTACCAATATAAAATTCAGACCCAAACCTCCTTGGTTCGACGATTAGTCTGACTTTGAGAAAGTCATTTAAAACCATTGAGCAGAATACCTTTTGCCCTCGCATCTACAAATTTACGGATGCATGGACTAAATACTATACGTGAGCCAAAATGACGAGCTTCACATGACAAGCTTTCTTCACCACCCTTCTTCATATCCCAGCCATCGGTGACCCGAAGGAAGCCACCCACGCGCTGCCAGATTGCCCAAGTCTAGAAAGGCGTAGTCGAGATGCAGGAGGCTGGGACCACGGAGTTTCCAATCAGTAGGCCCTATTCTTGACCAACGAACTATCTTGGACTGATTCATATCGAAGCTACACTGGAAGTATGGTTTACTTAACATGTCAAGAAGCTGACACTAGGATCACTGACGTCCCCAACTTCTTCTATACGTGACTATCTACTATTGTATTACTGTGTTATCATTTAATTTTATTATTATTCAATTATTACCATGTGTGTTACCGATACATTCAGAAGGACATTGCTTTTGTCCGGAATCTGTGCTATCCACCGACGCGAGCTCGATATTCAGCGATTTCTTTCAAAGCATGTCTCTTAAGGGACAATTTTGTGAGTATGGCCTCAAAGTTAACTGAGTTCATCCACTTTGTAGCGCCACAGTTGTACACTCTCTGTACGGCGCCAGCCTTTAACTGAGCCGTAACAGATTGGAACTCCCTGCTGAGTTTTCTTGATTTTATCGTTTTCGGGTTTTCAATGAATAAATTAGTGCATCGGGTTGAAGCGCATCGTAAGTGTTTCAAAAAATTCCGGACGTCAGTGATCTCAAAACACTGTATCGGCGTTTCTCATATGAGTTGAATTGTGTAATCCGTGACTTTTACCATCAAATGAAGAAAGAATTTGACAGAGTTCGCGAACTGAAAGTTGGAGAATTGACGTGAAAAGTGTTCGAAAGCGCAAAACTAAAAAGCAATTCAGCATACTTAAGGATGTTTTCCAGTTTATCATAGGTAATCCCTGCAGAATTCACTCGTGCACAGAGAACTGAAAAGTGGACAGTAATCGGTATTTTCATAAAGGAAACTACTCACAAGGTTGCTCAAAACTCTTTGACAGCCCACGACCGGTTTCGCTCTCCTTGGGGCTCATCAGGTAGGCGCAGTCTTTGGGTTTCCGTCAAACTTATGTTCTACTTGAACCCAAATTGCACTGTTTTTGAGAAATACACTCATTGGCAAATCAATTTGGGTTCAGGTAGATCACAAGCTGGAGGAAAGTCGGAGATTGCGTCTACCTGATGAGCCCCAAGAAGGACAAAACCGGTCGTGGGCTGTCGAGGAATTTTCAGCAACCTTGTGAGTAGTTGCCTTTATGAAAATATACTGGGATACCTCGAATAACGTGCCAACTGGAAGATGAGGTGGCTTGTGTGTAGCACATTCAGTTGTAGAATATCATAAACGAGAGATTCAGTTGAGTTTCTCGTGGCAAATGGCTCGGTGGCAAGTTCCGGTCACTACAAGCACTTCCAATGAGTGGGCTGATTTCCTGACTTTAATAATTTAGATCTTGAGGGGAGGTCAACCTGAAGATTGAGTATGGCCATAACCGTCCACATTCACTGTCGACGATTTGATAAGCTAGTCCGGTCGGCTTTTCTTGGACTTACAATCTATGACCTGTTTTCTTCGAAATGTAAAGACTAACTCTTGTATTCATATTTTCGCAAATCCCTGCAAGTATCGGCAAAGTGACGGCCTTAAACTGTTTTGAGGTGGTACGATTTTGGCAAGGTGCGTGTCCCTACTGCAGTAGCTGCTCGTATCTTCAAATTCCTCTATAGGTTGACGAACCGAACGAGGCATACCAGGCGTCTTTTCGCGTTCACATCACTCTCATTTGAACGCTCCTCTTGATGTCCTGACGCAGTTATTCTCGTAAGCTCATCCCAAAGAGACGGTAAGATCACATGACAGAAGAACCCGAGAGAAGGACCGATCCATAGGCTGTTCATAGGCTTCAGTGTGTTTGTTCATAGCTGGGCTAATCTGGAAGTATACCATACGAAATTCCTTCACCACTGAAAAGAAACAACGTCAGCCACTGGCCATTTCAAGGTCGTTTCGGTTTGCACTGTAATCTCCTAGCTCACCAGAGCACATACAACATCTTGAAAGACATATTGAAGCATGTAATTAATAAAGCTTTTTGCAAAATTCTTTGTTTTGCTGCGGTAAGAAATGAGGTTAAACAACCATCAGTCTTGCCCAGATGAAGAATACTCTCTCGGAATGAGTAAAACCTGCATCTGAGAAGCCATCACTTGATTAGCCAGTCACTAGGTGACCACGTGATGTGGTTTTTATGACTTACGGGTGAGTGGCGCTATACCCTATTTGGTTTCGTTCTGATAAAATTACTGATCAGGTGATCGTGGCCGGTCAGATAAGTTATCAAATCAATAGCCGCAATGTCGAGGATTCCAGCCTCTTGGGAGCTTTGTGAGATGCGCACTGCTGATGAGTGCCAGTAAGGATAAAACAGGATACAATCTCAATGAAGGAATTATCGCCTGTTATTTTGATCCAAGTCACATACCTTTGCCGGAAAGTACTGACTTTACCATGCTACTTTGCGCATAATTTGAAAAAAAACATTTGCAAGCCAAGCTCGGAGAACAGATAAACTGCTGTAACTATGGCACGTGTACGGTAAGATTGATTTTGCTTCCGATTTATGAAATAAGTTTACCTTGTCCTAGTTCACGTCAATTCATTTACTTCTTAGTAGCAAATCCTCGATGATGCACTCTTGCAACCTCCGATTTTTATATTTCTGTACCGTTCCCGCTCCAGTACCTGGTCCCAGAAACAGAACCCACTGGCGAGGAACACGGCAGCGAATTGCAATTGCGCGCGAGTGCAAAAGTTACAACGCCATTTCCAGGGCAATTTTTGACAATGATTCACGCTGTCTTATAGGCGTTCAGCGGACACCCATCAACATCGATCGTGCTTCTGTGAAATACCTGAACGCTGATCATATTCGATCTTGCCTCTGTGACGTGCCTGAACACTCATCAGCCTTTGCTGAATTGATTGAATGATTGACTGGCCTGGATGCTCATCGGCTTCCCTATTGAGATTTTTGTGAAGTTTTAGGGTCGCAGTAGGTCCCGGGCATTCTTGCGTTATTTTCCGGAATCTTACCTTCCTGGTAGTGATCGAGTAAAGTAGTGTAAAAAAACCGCGGGATTTACATTACCAATCCTCAGCACTTCCTGAAATACCGGTAACTATTTGAACACCGGGGTAACTACCGAAAACTGTTTTTTTCATGCGGACTGATGTGTTTTTCAAATAGTGACTAATGAATTTCGAACCGAGAAACATCTGAATGGTTTGTTCTGTATCAATAGACATTAGTCATTAGTTTTAAAAGTCTCCATGTTCTATTTTTCACCCAGCTTATTTTCAAAGCCAAACCAGGAAAAAAATTGATCATATTAGCATTTTTTGAGAACAGTATGTGCAGAGCCGTGAGGGAGAAGTCAAATTGCAGTATCATTGGTTTGGCTTTGATGTTTATTCTTTTGAAGTCAACTGAAACCCGAGAATTCGCAGTTTTGTACAAGCTCACAAAACATTGGATTGTTTTAATACTACCTTTTGACGGAATAAACAAGTCAGCAAATCTAATGGCGCGCACAACAGCATGTTTCGTCCAAAAGTTCTGATATTTGTTCTACCTTGGAAAAGGAATACATATTTTTTTCCATTTGACACGAAAATCGCCAGCCATATTGTCGGAACGTCACTAGAAAATAGTGTTCCTTTGGTTCTCCCTCCTAAAAAGTAACCACTTCTGGAATCAGATGACGCTTTGCATTTGATTCTTGGCGTGTACTCTTAGGGAGGTCTTAATGAAAGACCATACATGCCGCACACCTTGGGTAACCAGAGTGCGTTCCCTTGAAGTGCTTCTTCAATGAGGGCTCATGGTTACACCGAGTGTTGAGTACGAAAACCCACTTCTGTCTGCCAAATCTTGGAAGTGAGACTGCGGAAAAAACCGCAACCGCTCGCGCTCAGGTGCTGCTATGGTAGAGAAGTCCATCCCACGCAAGATTGGCCAGGAGGTCTTAATGAAAGACCATACATGCCGCACACCTTGGGTAACCAGAGTGCGTTCCCTTGAAGTGCTTCTTCAATGAGGGCTCATGGTTACACCGAGTGTTGAGTACGAAAACCCACTTCTGTCTGCCAAATCTTGGAAGTGAGACTGCGGAAAAAACCGCAACCGCTCGCGCTCAGGTGCTGCTATGGTAGAGAATTCCACCCCACGCAAGATTGGCCAAGAATTCGGGATGCTTGTCGGTCCGGCATCAAGCCGATATCTGATTGGTCGAAAGTCTCGAGCCAACAGCCAATCACGACCCAGATTTAGCCGAGTGCCGGTTGCTAATGCCGCATCCAAAACGCGTCAGAATTTCCAGGAAGTTATTGCCGCCTATGCTATATATATGAAGTGTTGTACAAGTGTTCCTGACTTCGTTTTGGGCGTTAATATGCCTTGTGCATCCTTAGTGGTTGTTTTGACGTGAACGCTAGCTTCGGAGGCTTAGATCGAAAATTAAGCTGAGAAAAGTACCGTTACTACACTTTAATTGTTTCAAACCAGTCATCATGAAGAGTTGATCAGGCTGATTGAACAGGCACGAATCGATGCTGAAAACCTTCTGAGTGGTCTGTACTGCAATCTGAAAACAAAATATGCCATGGCTGTCCCAAGCAGAGATCGGATGAAAACTTGCGTCGCACTGGATTCAAGTGTACATCATATGTCAAACCGATCGCCCCCAAAATATGTGTGGAGTTGTAAACAGGAAGCATGCTGTGTCATTCCATCCAAGAGTCAGCGACATTAAAACACATACCAATGTCAGTCAGTTACATTACTGAGTCATTTGTGTTTGTGTTTGAAAGTCTAGTCACATTTTTTGACACATTCCGGCATTTTACGAATTGCGATAATGAAGTAAGTGTGATGAACAGGTCACGGGAGGAAACGAAAGAATGTCTTGATTAGCGGACGTTTAAAAAACACAAACTATTCCACTCGGACGTTACACTGTTTATCCAAGATCGTAGATGTTTCTGTTTTATAATGTACAAAACAAATTCCATTGGGTAGCTGATGGGGAAGCAAGCAAATTGGTTCCAAAAGATTCATCAAGTGGCCGGTACACTCGTTAAAATGACAGACTTTTGAACGTTTAGGCTAATCCCCCTCGACCACTGAACTCCTAACGAGAACATACTGTCACAGCAAAATTAGTCTTTTATAAGATATCCGAAATAAGGAAAATCTACCCAGACTGAGGAAGAAATGTCTTTAAAAGAGCACAGAGACGTGAAATGAAAGTTTTTTGAGTTCTTCCAGTTGATACGCAGGTGCTTGACTTGGTTGTTGGCCTGTTCACCGGGATTGACAGTAGGATTCCGAAGGCTTCATCGTCAGTGCGAGATTGAGCAATCAAATTCTGGCGCTTACATAGTTTGCGACCATTATCCGGTAGCTCTAACGTGATTGGTTGGTTCCGAGGTGAACTTGGCGTAAAGCGAATCTGAGTTGCGTCGTGGTTTCATTCCTTTGTATCTGGCTGGCTCATTGAAAGCCTTCGGTTTAACAGTTCTGCCCTCCGTTATGTGTGTTAGGCCGCTTCCCTATCGCTTTGCGGCCTGGCTTTGGCCGAATTGACTAGCCGAGTAAACGGTTCTATTTTTGGTGGCTTTCTTCCCTTGATCCGATTGGTCCGCTGGTTGTCGTCAGGTCGTTTGATTTCCAATGTGATTCAAGTCCTTTTGTATGTAGTGAGTGATAAACCGGGCCGACGTCGATGTGTTTATTGATAGATATTTTTTGTGGAGTACCACTCCCGGTAAACTTTTGCGCTCGATTTATTTCTGCGAGAGCGTAAGTGTTGACTCGTCAAATCTCTAAATGGCGAATTCAAGCGATAGACTGAGGCGAGGCACACCCAACCGTGAGTACAGTTGACCCTAGGATCGTCGATAAATTGGGCGATGAACTCGCTGACTTCGTTCCCCTACGAGCAAAAAAGCCCTGTCCAGTTTGAAGAGGATGCCTTGAGGTTGGCAGGTTACCCAATAGATGAATTCACCTTGACGTTTTTTACCTGAGAATGTGTTATTGGTGAGTTCCTCTTGCTGATGAAGCCAAACTATTCTGGAAGCGAAGAGAAGCCCTGTGCGAATGTCTCACCTTATTGAAAATAATAAACAGGATGTCTCGCACGAAACTGCGGCCCCCTGTTAGTAGTTTGAATACTTAAATCCTCAACCTCTAGCCGCTGATAAGCAGTGGGATTAACACGTATTTAGATGACATGGGTTCCATTTCGTTTAAAATTTTCCTGAGTTGCTGATGATGCCCACTCTATCCGTTCCCTTTAAAATTCGTGATCGATGAACTAATGAGACGAACGCCGGAGGGTCTCCAGAACCCTGGTGTTCAAATAGCCTGTTAAGAAAACCTTGTCGATCTGGAATATGCAGACGACATCGTTCTCATGTTCGAAGAGGCGGAGAAGGCGC
>NW_008751662.1:148624-157938 GCF_000715545.1 Opisthorchis viverrini
GGATGGGGACCGCGTGATCCTCACTGTGCCTGGTTGGAGACACTACAAGATATGGCATCCAACCGATGTCAGTGGCGTTCTGGTTGTCAGTTTCTATCCAGATTGCCTCAGTGAATGTGTGGAGGTTGATTGTGTTAAGCTAGCACTAAGTCCCTTCCCCGTCCACCTTTACTCTATTCTTTACAATAAGGTTTTCAAATAAGTCATGATTGTGCGGCAGTGAAGCATCTGCGTTGAACACTGATGTCATGCTGCTGATGAAGATGATGCTGATGATTGTCGCTAGAGAAAAGACATCTTGGCTTTTCAGCATAAATTCGCTACATTTACGAGGCGAAATCCGCACTGAAAACAATAATTTCACCTGCTCACGCCCCCCTTTCCATTTTTTTCATTAGAACAAAAGGTGCCCTACCCTTTGCACACACGTCAGTGCACTTGTATTTTTTTCAAAGCATCAAGCATTTAATGTAATTACTGTGTAGACCGTCTGCTGGTGTTAGTTCGGCAACTTTGGATAATTTGTGACCCTGTTGCGATGGCAACTGTTCTGAGAGCGTCAAACAGAGACTGTTAACCAAATTACGCTGTGCGGTGCAAAACAACTTTCCTGTGAGGCAGTTTGTAATTACAGTTTGCTACTTAACTGCAATCCCATTCATTTGTCTAGACAGAGAATCACAGTGATGGTTTAATTCAATTTATGAGGCCTCACATCGGTGTTACATTGAGGGTGTTTTTGAGATTTCTTTGAAAGATTGACTTTTAAAATTCCCGCAGATTCGCGCTAAACGATAGCCATCGAAGGCAGAAAATTTTGGACACCATAAAAAGGGAAACGAAGAAGCACAGTTATCCATTTGATTTTGTCATTGAAGCCTGAAGTTGCTACGGTGCTTTCACCTTTAATTTTTTTTTGAATGTCCAACATGAGTAGATGTCACCTGGAGTCAACTTCGGAAAGAGACACAGCGACGAATTGTCTTCAGTCTGTCAGGCGCTTCTGATATGGTCGTAACTCGTGCTCTAAACTATTTTATACAAAACCTGAATTGTAAGGTTTTGGCGCATGATGATTGATAAAAACAGTTTGTCGCTCACACCAACAATCATCTGTTCACATATGATTCGTTCTTTTGATTTAAACGGTTTGAACTCTGTCCAATCATGATGTGAAGTTGGCACCATTATAACGCACGAAATCTCTGACGGGTACGAGCGCAGTGTAGAATTTCCTGTGCTGCGCTACAGTTAGCTAGCAACCATAAATTCCTCATACCAATCTACAGTCCCAAGTAAAAACTATCCATATAAGCATACATGTGAACTTTTTTTCGGGCTCAAATCTCCCGTATTTATCGTCCAATCAAATACGTTTTAAGCCCCAACAACAATCCTTAGCATCCTGATTACCAATCCTGAGATTTACGCTTTTATTTATGAAATCGACACTGAGAGGTACTTCCGAGCAAGCAAGACACATTCGTTTGTCTCAATCAAGCCTTCTCAAGTGTGGCTCTCCTGGAGCAAATAGCTGTAACTAAGTTCTCTAGAGTTCTTTACAGATCTTAGGAAAATAGCGATTTCCCTCACGAATAAGTGACTGTGGTTCTCATAAAGGAAACTACTCACAAGGTTGCTGAAAATCCATCGACAGCCCACGACCGGTTTCGCCCTTCCACTTTGGGCTCATCAGTTAGGCGCAGTCCCCGAGTTTCCGTCAACCTTACGTTCTACTTGAACCCAAATTGCACTGTTTTCGAGAAATACACTCATTTGCAAATCAATTTGGTTCTCACTAAAGACTCAACTAAATCTCTCGTTTATGATGTCCTCCAGCTGAATGTGCTGCACACAGGCCGCCTCATGTTTCAGTTGGCACGACATTCGAGATATCACAGTATATTTTCCTATCCGTGACCAAAGGCGACAGGTCTAAAGTGACTTCTGTCAGCATAGAATTCCCAGCCCCTCGCCTTGGCGACCTCCGCTGAATAGCATTTTCCACGAAGTCTGTCAAGTTGCATCCCTCAGATTAGCTGAAACATTTGAAAGCTTATCTATTTAGTTACCTACCATAACTTGTTCGTGTCTAACCAATTCAACACTCACACACACACGCGCGCAGGCGACAAACACACAAGAAGACTTCGTGTCAGACACATTCTTCTTGTTCTGAGTTCTGGTCTGACTAAGTCATTGTTGCAGCCAATTTTAAACACCGAGTTTGGCACGCTTCAAAATTTCCATATTGTTCTAACCTATCCGCTTTGTGACCCGGTCAAACACTGGCCTGTAGGTTCTCAGCAAGCATGTCATTGTTTTGCACTCAGTCTACATATGATTTGATTCTGGCAATGAACACGATACCCATTACTGAGCACGTCCAATCCCCTATTGCGATCGCAAGTAGCTATTGGCCATTTGTCTGGCAAAAGTCGCATATTAAAGTAGTTCCACTAGACTCGGAACACCAGTGACGGATTTTTTTTATGCCCATGAAGGTTTCCGGATAGGAAATAAACCACAGCGACCACACACTTACAATGAGGCTGGAGCTGTTGTTGTCTGTCAAAATAACAAGACATGAGAAAGTGGTTCTTCAATCACAAGAGCAAAGAGTATGAAACAAGGAAAGAATGGCCGTGACATAGGGAAATATCGTTTTGAGACTTCGGAAGTGATCAATCAAACGTTGCGTTGTTTTTTTCTGATGAATCTGTAATTTTGATTAATGATCCAGGTCTTACATGCCTGTACAGAGCCCCCTGCCATGGATGACCCTCCACTTGGTAGCCCAGCGGCAAACAACCCTTTGCTCAGGTTATTCTCCGAATCTTGGTTTTGAATCTCTCTGACAGAATAACTGAATGAGCGTTATTCAGTTGGCCAGACTGACTTAAGCTTTTTCCTGGCACGTGTTATCAGCCACGGATGACTGACTACAGATGAACTCACAGTGAAGTAACCTGTACTCAGATCGTTGCAAGCCGTGTGTGCTCAAGCTATTTTAAGCCATTAGAGAGAAGTATACTTGAAGTATACTTGAAAACCAAGTATACGTGAAAACCAAATTGATTTGCAAATGAGTGTATTTCTCGAAAACAGTCCAACTGTGGTTCAAACAGAACATAAGGTTGACGGAAACTCGGGGACTGCGCCTATCTGATGAGCTCAAAGCGGAAGGGCAAAACCTGTTGTGGCCTTCGAAGAGTTTTCAGCAACCTTGTGAGTAGTTGCTTTTATGAAAATACGTGAAAGTACATTACCGCCAGGGAAGGTCATCACATCGACCCTATTTTCACACGCTGGACTGATGTCCGTTTTCCGATTAGTCTGTCACATGACAACCGCTCAAGCTGTATTATGCTAATTGGGATTTGCGGGTGTATATCCAGAAAAAATCCTTGAGAAACACGACCGAAAGAAGCTGTTCTGGAACCAACAAGTCCAGCTGGTGACCCATGGTAGTCAAGTAAAGTGGATGAAACTGAATGGTTGAGACCCACAATTCTCTCCACGAGGTATCAGGTGGCATGCGCCATTCAAGAGACGTATTCCAGCTACACACATATGGCTGCATAGTGCTGGCCACAATTCAAATTGATGGTCACCCAACGGAGTGTCCGGGGTGTTCAAGCGAGTCGTTGCACATATAGAGATAAAATCACTCAAATGAAACAACAAAAGGAACAACACAGAACGCCCTACTGTGTAACAAGATACAAGAAAGTACATGAAAACTCCCAATGAAATACAGTACAGCGCAAACAAAGTGGGCATGCGATTGTAACGATAAAAAACTGGCGATCTGCCAACCAAGATAAGAGGCAGTACATGGTAACTTACTAAATTTTCCCACAGACTAGAGCGATGGTGCACACCTGAACGAAAACCCATACATCAATAGATACACGCACACATACTACAAGGTGTTGAAGTGTCAAATCTGAAGACTGGAACACAGAATGAATATAAGGCACTCTAGCAACTGTACTCAAACGATATATGTAACTCCATCCAACATGGACAGCCATGGGAGCAAACGATAGCAAGTTGCATTTGGGAATCCAAACAGAACGGGGCATCCGATTTATGAAATAAGTTTACCTTGTCCTAGTTCACGTCAATTCATTTGCTTCTTAGTAGCAAATCCTCGATGATGCACTCTTGCAACCTCCGATTATTATATTTCTTTACTATTCCCGCTCCAGTACCTGGTCCCAGAAACAGAACTCACTGGCAACGAACACAGTGGCGAATTCCAACAAACGGGTGCATGCGAGTGCAAAAGTTACAACGGTCCCACGCCATTTCCAGGGCAATTTTTGACAATGGTTCACGCTGTCTTATAGGCGTCTCGTGAAAACCCATCAACATCGATCGTGCTTCTGTGTCGTGCCTGAACACTCGTCAGCTTTTGCTGAATTGATTGAATGATTGACTGGCCTGGATGCTTGCCGGCTCCCCTATTGAGATTTTGGTGGGGACAGGCGAATGAGTTACAGGTAGTGTAGCGATTGTACATAAACGATATAAGTAACTCCATCCAACCTGGGCAGCTATGTAAGCAAATGATAAAAAGTTGCATATGGGAATTCAAACAGAACGGAGCATCAGGTGACCGACGGAACAAAGACCACCAGGTAAGGATCAGGGAGGTCTTGGTCACATATCCAATTTGAACATAAGATAATCAATGAAACCATTATGCTAACCTTCAAGACAATTGATTACACTTAGGGCTAACTCCAGAGAAGCTATATATATATATCCAGATATCAACACCCACCTGAAGCACGACGCACCGCCCAAGAACTGTGCACTGAGGGCGCCACGTCTAATGACGAGACGTCTGCTACAAAATTGTCAAGCTCAGTGGACAATTTAGCTTCCAGCCGCAAGTTTCTGGAAAAAAAACATTTGAAGGACATCGATCAGGCCCAAGTTAAGTCGTTTATCTATTCTAATCATGAAGCATATGGGCTAGGCGCTTAGGAAGGAAATAAATTCGGGTGAGGTTTTTCCTCAGTCCGATGGCGAATGACGGGGATAGCCCAACTTCCTTGGACCACCCCTTAGATGTCGCATACGTGTAGGTGTGATGGTTTCGTCCTGGTGCAACATATTCAGTTGCTTAGGAACATCATAAACGAGAGATTCAACCGGCTTCAAAGTGAGTGACTTCAAAGGAGAACCAAATTTGGTTGCAAATGAGTGTATTCTGTCAATTCGGTACACTTTGGTTTCAAGTAGAACATAAGTTGACGGAAACTAGGGGACTGCACCTACCTCATTTGCCTCAAGAAGGACGAAACTGATCGTGGGCTGTCGATGAATTTTCAGCAACCTTGTGAGTAGTGTATTACGTTTATAAGTGTGATAGCACTTTTTGAGACCATACAATGTTCAGCGGAACGTAGCATGCGTTTGAAACCCTCGGTACAACAGCCAAGTAAGACAGCCAACTAAAGGACTTCCGTCTGATGCAAAAAATGTCAGTCTATAGAGGAAAATATTGGTAGCCCAGTGTAGCAACGGTATTTTTCTCAGCTTAGTTCCCGGTCTGAGCCTCCCAAGATAGCGTTCACGTCAAAACAACCACCAAGAAAGCACAAGGTGTACTGACGCCCAAAACGAAGTCAGGAACACTTGTACAGCGCTTCATATAAATAACATAGGCGGCAATAACTTGCTGGTAAATCTGACGCGTTCTGAATGCGGCATTGGCAACCGGCATTCGGCCAAATCTGAGTCATGATTGACCGTTGGGTCCAGACTTTCGACCAGTCAGATCTCGGCTCGATGCCGGTCCGTCAAGCGTCCCCAATCTTGCGTCGGATGGACTTCTCGACCAGAGCAGCACCTGAGTGTGAGCGGTAAAGCGGGATCCCTGTGGAGTTCCGCCTAACACCCAGGTATTGTAAATGATCGTTCATTTGCTCGCTGAGCCAGGCGATTTCGTTGCAAACGTTTCATCACTAATCAAAGTGACATCATCGGAGCGTAGTTGGGGGGCGTAGTGGTGCGTAACGATGAGTTGTACCAAGCACCAATGTAATTTCTGTGTGGGAGTCCATCGTAGATATGGAGCAGATTCGCACTTCCGAGAGGCTAAAAATAACATACAACAGATGTTGCATCCTTGTGTAAACCTTGGAGGTTAAGAATATGTGGGAACCTGGTTTATTATGCGGCAAAGTTTTCGTGGGCATCACAAGAAAAACAGTTTCATCTTAATGTGACAGCATATTACACCGGGAATGACTAAACAGAGTGTCCTGAATCCTTGAGAAAGACTTTCTTTGCTGTTTGAAGTCTCTTTTGTGAATAAATTTTGCAAGTATTTCATTTTCATTCTAAACTATTCCGCTTATCCTTCCGTTTACCACTCCGAATTCGACTCGGGCTATCTGCATTCGAATATACGCCTTTCGATAGAAATCACAACATAAAGTAATCATGGGATTCCTTGCGTTAGCAACCAGAGACCGTTTGCGTCGGATGGACTTCTCGACCAGAGCAGCACCTGAGTGTGAGCGGTAAAGCGGGATCCCTGTGGAGTTCCGCCTAACACCCAGGTATTGTAAATGATCGTTCATTTGCTCGCTGAGCCAGGCGATTTCGTTGCAAACGTTCGTTTCATCATCAAAGTGACATCATCGGAGCGTAGTTGGGGGGCGTAGTGGTGCGTAACGATGAGTTGTACCAAGCACCAATGTAATTTCTGTGTGGGAGTCCATCGTAGATATGGAGCAGATTCGCACTTCCGAGAGGCTAAAAATAACATACAACAGATGTTGCATCCTTGTGTAAACCTTGGAGGTTAAGAATATGTGGGAACCTGGTTTATTATGCGGCAAAGTTTTCGTGGGCATCACAAGAAAAACAGTTTCATCTTAATGTGACAGCATATTACACCGGGAATGACTAAACAGAGTGTCCTGAATCCTTGAGAAAGACTTTCTTTGCTGTTTGAAGTCTCTTTTGTGAATAAATTTTGCAAGTATTTCATTTTCATTCTAAACTATTCCGCTTATCCTTCCGTTTACCACTCCGAATTCGACTCGGGCTATCTGCATTCGAATATACGCCTTTCGATAGAAATCACAACATAAAGTAATCATGGGATTCCTTGCGTTAGCAACCAGAGACCGTGTTTTTTTAGAGTTTTGATATGTCAGCAAGCCACGTTTGGCAGACGGCCATTCCTAGTGGATTACTTCACGCTAAGAAGTACGCCTCGATAGTTTCGACAAAAAAACAGCGTATATCGTAAGGTGTGTGGTCTTGACGCCGCCATCCTGTCAACCGTCTGGTCACTTGAATTATCTGAATTGTAAATCGCGTCACTTGCTGTCTTGGTTCGCTCACCAAATACACATTAACTCGTCCGTGGAAGAAATGGAGTCGCCGGTTTACCCATTATCCTCTTTTGTTCGATCAGTTTACACGGAAAGCCTCTGCTGTCAAATGGTCAGTCATGCAACTCCACGGGACATACCCGAATGATACGAATAATTTATTTTCATCCAGTCAGGATATGGCAGTCCACAGCGTTGTTGAAAAGGTGTGTACTACGGCTTGTTGTTTTTACGAGCGATATCCATTACTTGGCAGTTGAAGTACTCATAAGAGGGCAGAGGCTGGTATACTATACTGCTTGTCACTTATCAAAAACTGCTTGAGCAGCGGGATTCGTTTCCATATGAAACTTCGTTCGTTTATATTATATACTGTATTCTATACTATTATACATATTAATACATTGTGATTGTATTATTATTTATTGTGATTTACTGTTTTTGTTTTTATTAATTTATTACCAATTTGTTATTTATTGTTACAGTATGTTATTATCATTCATTCATTATTCATTATTATATATTATATTACATAGTTACATTCGTTTATATACGAACCGAGAAGGATAGTTAGAATGGAAAGATAGGTAGATGGATAGGTAGATGGATGGATGGATAGTTGGATAGATAGATAGGTAGATAGACAGATAGATAGATAGATAGATAGATAGATAGATAGATAGATAGATAGATAGATAGATAGATAGATAGATAGATAGATAGATAGATAGATAGATAGATAGATAGATAGATAGATAGATAGATAGATAGATAGATAGATAGATAGATAGATAGATAGATAGATAGATAGATAGATAGATAGATAGATAGATAGATAGATAGATAGATAGATAGATAGATAGATAGATAGATAGATAGATAGATAGATAGATAGATAGATAGATAGATAGATAGATAAATAGACAAATAGATAGATAGACTCGACCGGTGCAGCCACTGTCGCACTGAGTGCATCCGATTTTCGTGGACACAAATCGCCGATCGGATTCCTTTGTTTTCCACAGACACTGAGGTGATTCAAGCCTCCTAAAGGCTGAGACAAAGTACAAATCACTAACAGGGTGTTCGTAGCGATTTCTGCGTATCATACGTCTGTTTCAGCAATACTATGTACTGTGTTTCGAAATGGGTTAAATGCCAGCACTTCCAAACTCAAAGAAAGCGACACTTAGTTGTAGGTTAGATTTGATTTAGAGTATACTAGTCAGCTAGCTCAAATATATTAAGTAGAATCTAGTTAATTCAATACGGACATAACAGTCCTGTTACCAGATTTTGTTTTCCTGTTCAAATGCCCTCAGATGTTCAGTCCTATTTGTTGAGGTTACAAAACGTAGGCTATTATTGGTTAAAGATCGCTGTAATTCTGTACCGAGCTTCATCGCTGATTACGCGCGTCACCACCAGCAGCATCGACAGAACAATATCAGTGTACAACACGGATGCTTCGCTGCCGTTCGACCATGACTCAGCTGAGGGCATCATTACTTGTAGTAGTGTCTGCAGCCAAGAAAACGATGGGTCGTGGGATTCCCATCCTGTAAGGCGGACTGCAATATGCTCAAACTCCTCGTGTATGCAACGAGTATTTCCATTGAAGAATGTGTCCAGCACCAGAAGCTGCGCTGGTTGGGACATGTGTTGCGTATGCCTAGCCATCGATTTTCGAACAGAGTGCTGTTTTCAGTGCCCAACTCAGAGTGGCGGAGGCAGAGAGGTGGCCAACCCTTCACCTGGCAGAGGGGTTTGAAGGGAATTGCGAAATGTTTGCGTGCTGCCGGTGCTCCCAGAACTTGGACCGCGTGACCCCCACTGCGCCTGGTTGCAGATAATGCAAGATGTAACTGACAGCCGATGCCAGTGGGGTTCTTGTTGTCAGTTGGTATCCACATTGCTTGTATGAGTGTTTGGAGGGGTGAGCATCTCGGA
>NW_008751662.1:158369-169930 GCF_000715545.1 Opisthorchis viverrini
TCACTGTGCCTGGTTGGAGACACTACAAGATATGTCTGCCAACCGATGTCAGTGGCGTTCTTGTTGTCAGTTTCTATCCAGATCGCCTGAGTGAATGTCTGGAGGTGCAGGCATCTCGGAATGATTATGGTAACCTAGCACTAAGTCCCTTCCTCGTCCACCTTCACTCTTTTCTTTACAATACGGCTTTCAAATAAATCATGGTTGTTCGGCGGTGAAGCATCGGTGTTGAACACTGATGCCATGCTGTCGATGATAGTGATGATCTCTTTCACATCCTTCTGCCAAGGCATGCGTGTAGAACCTCGTGGCTTGCACTGAAGGAGATATGTAGAACGCCTCGGTAGACGGCGTTTCAACCAACGTAGCACATGGCTCAGCCGCCGTCATTGGTGATGTTGAGTGTTTTCCACCATAAAAGTACCCGTCACACAGTCAAATACCCGTTTTCTAATCATCTCGTTACGAATTAGCTGACGCTATACGACCTCACCAAAGCTTTGAAAAATCCAAAGGTATCTCACATCATTCGTCAATTCAAGTGAGTAAGACTGGAAACTTGAAGGGGACATCTGGTGGCCTGTACCGCTCGGGCACACAGATGGGTGGCCACTGCTAATCGCCATTAAGCTAAATCTGTACTGTTACGATCCGGGCAGCAGGCCGTGTCACAAGCGTAGGCTTAGCTTTTCAGAATTACCAATGTCACCGTCCTTGTTAGTGTTAGACTAGCGGTCAGTTCGCGATGAATAGTATTCATTATGGATAGTTATGTTGAATTCCTCATATCGGTTCTAAAAGGTCGATCCTTTTGCTCGGAAATCTTGACAAATTCAACAGTATGATCTAACTGCAACGTTTCACCATGACAGGGAATCAGGAATAGAGATCCTCACCAAATAGCCGCCGATGGAAATTTTGAAACTTGATAGTTGAGGCCGCGTTGTCAGATGTATTTTCTTTATATATAGAAATGATGAGGCCACATAATTTGAAAAATCGTTCTCCGTCATCCTCCCTGTGGAGGAGCAATTTTTGTAACTTTTCACTATCAACATGTGTATCAAAGTCTTCAACCAGGGCCTGATATTTGTATCTACCACTGGACTGCGTGTAGAGTCATTAGTCCATTGCATCGAGGCTGCAGCTGACCGGTGCGGAGACAGAGAAGCTGATGATACTGCGATTGATCGCACTTCCCATGCTCATGAGATGGACGTGAGTTGACTAGGTGAATATGTGCCATGGTCCCGTAGGCCTTCCACTTTGCTCGTTGTTTTTAGCTTGTATCAACATCTTGTTTACACGCACCTTCTGTGGAAGCTGGCTAATTTCCACCTGATAAGGTTGAAAATCTCTCTTCCAGACAGCAGTTTATCCAGTATACTTTGCTAAGCTCTCCACATCGGGCCCTATTTCACGAATTTTCAGCATCTGTCTCTATATACTGTCATGCTTGAAGTGTGACCTCACACTTGCATACTACCTCATATTCTACGCTGTGGGACCTACCGTTGGTTCGTTTACCTCCCTCACCAGTTCGGGAAAGACCACCAGGCAGTTATCCAAAGTAAATCAACAGACGCAGTGGAATCAAGCGAGTGATGTCATTGGCCATTTTGAAGATTCGAATCACATTCCTACCTCAAAGGGGGATTTCTAAAGCCATTCACATCCTGGGCTATCCTGGGCTACGTCAACTTTCTGAAAAGAATCCTAGTACGAAGGTAAATTATCATTTACCATTATTCCGTAAGCCCTCACGCTGACTGGTAGTAGGACAATCACATTTCATTGCGCCATGGGCTTAAGTGTCCCCTCTCTAACTCGACAGGTGCTCTCACATTTGCATATGAATTTGGTGTTCACGGGCGATTCACTTGAATCTGTCGTTTATGATGTTCTTCGACTGAATGTGCCTTACAAGGGCCACTTCATGTTCCCATCAGTAGGTTATTGGAAACATCCAAATATATTTTTAAAAAGGAAACTACTCACAAGGTTGCTGAAGGCTGTTCGACAGCCCATCACCGGTTCCACCATTTTTGAGACTCCTCAGGCAGACGAAGTCTCCCAGGTTCCGTCAACTTTGTGTTCTACTTGAGCCTCTGTGCAGCACATTCAGTAAAAGAATATCGTAAGCGAGAGATTCACTTGAGTATCCCGTGAAAACCAAAATGATGTGCAATGATGTCAACGTCTGTGCAATTTGGTTTCTAGTAGAGCGGAAACTCGGGGTTCGTGCCTATTCTTTGAACCCCAAAAAGGGCGAAACCGATCTTGGGCTGACGAAGAGTTTTCAGCAAACTTGTGCCTAGTTTCTTTCATCATATCCCTTGACTAGACATCACCGTTACTAACAGGAATTCTCCTCCCGAATAAGCCGACTTGTTTGTTCAATGTGTTGTAAATTTGTTTCTTGACAATCCACCCTCCACCTCGATCCAAGTAATTTGTCTCAGTAGAAGGGCCTTCAAATTCCTCTTCCTGATCAGAAAGGGCATGGCCCTTTCTGATTGGAACATGAAACTACTACAATATCGAGTGACATGTTCATTTGTTCACATAAATCTCCACATGGATTTACACAACCAAGGACGAATTTTATTCCGTATCGGAGTGTAGCGAAAAGGTAAATAATTAGTAGAACATAAGGTTGACGGAAACTCGGGGACTGCGCCAACCTGATGAGCCCAAAGCGGAAGGGCGAAACTGGTCGTGGGTTGCCGGAGAGTTTTCAGCAACCTTATGAGTTTCCTTCATAAGCTTGTTTGCATTTCTGTTTTTTCAAAGGAAGGCTGCCCACCCAGGTTTTACACATTTGCCGGATTAGCACAGGTCTCAACATTTGCCTGCGTATTCGATCACGTGGCCTATGAATATTTTGGCTCACATGAATCCCTAGATAATGGCTTATACTTGCTTTGCATGGGAGCAAATTGCGCACTTACTTCATGCACCATTTGTTCTATTATCTTTTCCAGTCCAAAGGATCTAGCATCTCCGCTCCTTCCGCACTTCTTGAGTTTTTTTTTAAAAAAAATCTGCTTTATTAGCTCTAGTGTTTGGTTTTCTCTTCTCTGAGTGTGAGCCACTCTAGTTTGCCACAATGTAGACATCCACAATGTGATGGAAATTGGGGGATGCGTTTGTGTGTAACAGAAATCTGGTTACTACAAGGCAGACCTCCGCGTGCGTTTATTTGGTAACCAGATTTCAAAGTTATACGTTGCGAGACTGTAATAATGTGGGATGTAATACACTACTCACAAGGTTACTGAAAATTATTCGACAGTCCACGACCCGTTTCGCCATTGTTGAGGCTCATCAGGTAGGCGTAGTCCCCGAGTTTCCGCTGAACCCGAATCGCACGAACTTAGCGAATTAAACCCGTTGGCGAACAAATTTGGTTTTGCGAGACACCCACTTGGGACCCGGCTGAATCTCTCGTTTATGATGTTTGATCATACAGTTCACGGAAACTTGGGAACTGCAACTACCTGATCAGCCCTAACAAGAACGAAACCAGTCGTAGGCTATCGAAGAATATTCGGCAACCTTATGAGTAGTGTATTGCGTCTGCACATGCATCACGATATCTCGAATATCGCACTAAATGAAACATGAGGTATCCTTGTGCAACACATCCAGTTGTTTAAAAACACCATAAAAGAGAGATTTAGCTGGTTTCAAGGTGAGTATCTAACAAAACCAAGTTTGTTTGCGAATGGGTTTTTTTTCGTTAGTCGTAATGACAACTTTCACGGTTGTTTCCGAATCGTTTCTTCAACAACCAGAAGATCTTGTTGAATTTTTAAAAAAGGAAAATATATAAATGCGCACCAATCAATGAAGCAACGTTTGTTTAGCGGCTAAATTACACGTTTTATAAACAACAGAACGGGAAAACAAAAATGTCTTTCTGCACTAGAAAAACAAACGACTGAAATGAGTGCAATGAATTTTTTTATCTAGGCTCAAAAATGTCTCAAAATAACAGGAGAGATAATTTTCTAAGCAAAGAAACCTATAATTTTGCGTTCTTTCGCAGTCCATGATCAGTTTAGGCAGATGAATTTGGGATGCGATGAATTCAATCTCACTTCATTCTCTTTTGAACAGTTCATCTCTTGTCTCATGGCTATTATTCTGGTAAGTCCACACCAAAGGGGGGAAGCATAGGACTCGAGTTCCTCTCTTAATAGGGCTACCCAGCACTTCATATCCTTAGCCTTGTCGGGGTGTCCGCTCCGGATATCCGACATGCGAGGTGAGCGTGTTGTTACTATTATAGAGGCGCACGCTGAACGCACATCAACTGTCATGCCTGACCGCGTAATTGTATTCACGCTTGGGAGATGTCATCGATTAGCCCGACGCCTCCTTAAGGGCTACCCAGCACTTCATCTCCCTAGCCTTGTCGGGGTTTCCGCTCCGGATATCCGACATGCGACGTGAGCGTGTTGTTATCATTATAAAGGCGCACGCTGAACGCACATCAACTGCCATGCCTGACCGAGCAATTGTATTCACGCTTGAGCGATGTCATCGATTAGCCCGACGCCTCCTTAGACAACCCAGTAGCCATCTTGATCGTGTCGATCAATTAACCAACCTGTCAGTCTTCTCATTCAGGAAAAAAATTTCTTGCTGGTTTCAATCAATTGGAAAATGTTTGGGACCGATTGGGAAGTCATCGTTTCAGAGGGGTTTGGTAAACAATCGGTGGATTTATTGCTGGGCAACGTTTCGCTTTTGACACAAAAGCTTCGTCAGGCCAAGTGAGTAAGTAAGTAGGTTGATTGGGTTTTTAAGGCAGTCAGGGAACCAATCCGTGAGATTCCTTATGACTAGTGACGTGATCAGTGCTGGGTGTTCAGTCTGATGTCCCTGTTTGTTGATTAGTGCGATGACTAAGCTTTACGATAGATCGGTTAGTTTGTGGTTGCGGGTTTTTGAAATTCGTCGAAATTTCCACCCGTCCGTTTCATATTTTGGTTTCCGGACGTCTGAAATTCATCGCTGAAATCAGTCTACCACTTGATCACGTGATCGCCTAGATTTGCTTCACATTTTGGGTAAGCGATTGCGGCTACCAGCTTCTAGAAGTTTTGTTTTACCTTGGCTGTATTCGCCAAACAGTTGGGCGTTACGTCTGCCTCAGTCTCGATACGATCGATTCATTCAAACTTGAATGGTGATGAAGCACATGATATCCTGAAGTAAACTACTCATAAGGTTGCGTATCTCGCACATAGTGCCAGCTGAAATGGGTTAGTTTTTTTTCTACAGTACATTAATTTAAAATTTAAATTTAAATCCAAAATTAATTTAATTTAAGAACCATACATCGTTCATGTACCTTTAACCTGTCCAACCTAATCAGCTGATTGTTCCATGCAGAGAGTCTGTGAGAAGTTACTGCTCAACTTGAAGCCATATATCCTTGCAGATTTAGCACCAATCATGGCATGGGATTGCGACTTCAGTTAGTTCCCACAGTTTTTAAAAGGCGTGTTAATTAATTTCTGCTCAACTTTGGCCCATTCTTTTGTTGCCTATGCTGATATGGACATTCTGTTGGTAAGGAGTGCGAAATTCATCCATTGCGTGTCAGACTACTGTGGCCCTGCACTTGGGTGGTTAGAAATCCGAAAGTTTAGTTTTGAGGCGTAACGAGATGTCGCGTATTGAACACCTGTCAGTGAAGGTTCACTTCCACGCATTAGTCAAATGAGGAATTCCAGGTAAATTGAGCATACATCATTCAAAAACTTCTAGTGCGGAGGCGGTTTGTGTTACATCGTGTGCTAATCGTTTCGTCAACGGAACGTAATTTATTTTCGAATTTTCACAAAGGCTTGTGAACAAGTAAGAAAGTGCTCCTGCGTTTGTGGGCACAAAATGCCGATAATAGAGAACAATGGCACATAGATATGCCTTTTTGAAATCACTTAGACGGACAGTTTTGCGAAGAAAGTAGCATCTTCGTATCTCAAATGGGACGGTAAAGATAGACACATCTTAGGGGAAACTCCCCTTTGGATTCTTCCATGATTTGCCTAAATTCGAAGTAGCACCTTCTTGAGGGATTAGTCCATATCAACAAGGATTAATTCTACGAGATTAGAGATTATTAGTCCTAGTGTGGTGATATCGGATCCGAGCAAAGTGCTGGTGCTTACCGGTTACTTTCCGCCAACCGGTTGTGAAAAATTGTCTGATTCTGATCGAAAACGGTCATGCCCAGCCAAATGCGATCTAAGACAGTAATGAACAGGTTTGGGCTGATTTTGAAATACTCTGTCGTCTTATTTTGGAAAGCACCAATCCAGAAAATCAACCTACCTGATAAAATAGAGCAGCTTATCAAAGATCTTATTGGCAAAGGTACCAGGTGAATGAAACGTGCTTACCGGCTACCAAGTTGTTGTTCGAAACATTTAATCAAAAACTCGCCCAATAGCCTGACGACTATAGAGGACAAAGGACGATAGCAATGGTACCCAGGCTTAGCAAAATGTGCCTCGGAGAGGTCATATCATGCTCTACTGGAGTCGATCTGAAAGATGTCTTCCTCTACATGAGAAACAGAACCATTCCCATCCGACCAGGTTCTTTCCATCTAGCTACCAATCCCAAAGAAGGATGCCGAAATTATGTGCTGGAACTAGAGGAACACTGGCATTATCGATCCAGTGTCGTCCACAACGCCATCGCACAGCAGGCTCTTTATCGTTGGACATGTGTGTATCCAGTCTTGTCAAAGAAATCTGCGCCCAGAAGGCATTCAGTTCAATCAGATTTTCTCGCTCTCGTCGAAAAATACAGCGTCATTCTGGTTCTTGAAGGTCTTCTAGTGACAGTTTTCAATTCCAAGATGCCTAGTAAAAAATCACGCTGACAGTGAAGTACCAATTCACTTTGGTCGCATAACTCTTTTGCCAAACCCCGATTTACATTTTATTTCAAGCGCTTCTGTGGCTTCGACCTTCGCTTGGGGTGATGGAACGATGTTGCGTTATCTGCAGTCCGATAGGTCTACCTCGTCGACCGGTTATTGGATGATGCTTTCAGGTGCTGCAGCGGTATGTGGGATTTTAGTGGGGACCAAGGTTGAATTAAGCAAATTCAGTTTCTTAGTCAGCGTCATATTATCAGAACCTTCCTCGGTGCCATAATGAACAGCAAGCAAATCACGAACTAACCTGGTAGACAACGGAATGGCACCGGGATAACTCTTCTATAAGCGACACGGCTTTATGACATGTGCCGAAAGTTGGTCTTTGGGAACCAAATCTAACCTTCTGTCGGTCCTACATTACTTTATGGTTCAAGGCCTTTCCATCACAACTCAAAGATCTGTCAAGAATACATGGATCCGCTTCCTGGTACCCGAAGATCATTTAGAAATCAAGGAGAATCGACCAATGAAGCAGTCCAAAAATGTCATTCGGGTACACCAAAAATGACCACTTAAATCCACGTAATCCAAAGACAGGACGCTGAGAATGCATAAAAAGTTTTTTCCACACGAAATGCTGTTGAAAGGAGCACTGTCACTCAAAGATTGTCCATCGAAAACTATGTTATCTGGTCCCTGGTCTGTTATCAGTGGGGGAGAAAATACTGACTAGTCGCCTTAAAAACGAAAGCAACTTTTCAGGATTCAGCTTTACCTCTGTCAAAAGTCTTTGTCAAAAGTTTACACAAAATAATATGAAATTTCACGTGTCTATCAGTCGACATTGCTATTCTCTCAAGTTGAATGCAATAAGCAGAGCGTGAATCCAACTCTGGCATGAGTTTTCCGGACAGTTACCTGAGGTGTTTTGCAAAAGAGAAGTATGTAGCACTGTCTGCCCTGAGTAAAATGAAACTTTATTTGTATTTCACAAAAATACCAGGTGAAATTCGAAACCCACCCACTCCTAGTGAAATTTTTGCCAAGGTTTTATGTTGTGTTTGATAGCGTCTCACATTCATAGGCGCATTAATTTCGGAGCACGCCGCTTCCATTCTGACACATTCCGACCTACTTCCAGTGCACTCATCACAGAACCAGACAATTCAGAATCATCGCTCGTATGATTTACCCTGAATGGCATGCATCAAAAGCTGATTGGTTATCCAGGGTGTAAAAAACCCTTTGTTTGGCGCTGTGTGCGTGTAGTCATCTCCGAGGTATCCGACACGTATTTCTGAATGGCCTGCAGACAAGTAACGATCGTGCTAGCTAACTGTTGTTTTTGAACCGTTCTTTTTCAACATGTCTGGTGAACTTTGCCTGATGTTGTTAGCTGCTTCTGTCTCGATGTCTTTGTCCCCTCTCCTTGCACCGCTGCTGCGTCAGTTTGTAAACACCCTTCACTCGCTGGCATGCTCAGATTGGTTGATGGAATGTGCATCTGTTTGCACTGTAGATGAATCATAATCGCAGGTTTTCTAGTGTGGATTCAGTGGACAGGACAAGATGAAAAGCGGAATGTCTATTGGCCGATCCTCCCAGGGAAACATCTAAGTGTTGTAGTACTCAAACCGGATACGGCTTCGTTATTGGCCTGTGCATTTTTCCCAAGTGCCCATCAAGGCTTTTGAACAGATTGATTGAAGCGAAAACTGGTGTTGAAGTACTTCTTTTGTAAGGACTTATTTCCGGCACTAGTGTTTCTCCACTGCTCTACTGCCCTAGAAGTAAACCTGAAGGGAAAAACGCTACGCTCAGTTTTGGTGCAGTTGAAAGATCCCTAGCCGATTGAAAGGACTAGGGAGTGTGTGTATAGAATTAACTGCAACGATTGCACTAAGGTTTACATCGGGCGAACTACCAGCGAATTGCACACCAGAACGGGTAAGCATGAAAGAAGAATAAACAGACTACCGAGAGATGCAGAAGAATACCAAGCGCTGATCGACTCAGAGACGGCAATGCATGCGTTGGACACAGGACGTGGAATAGATTTGGAGACTGTGGAAGTCTTAGGACGGAGATGGCGACTTGCACCACAGCGACTGATAACAGAGGTGGTGGAAAATATCAAACATCACAGCGTGAGCAGAATCGTCGATTTGGAACTGGCGGGCTTATGGAGAACGGCCTTAGATAAACCGAGTTGACACATGACTGTATGGTTGTTAATACGCATAGAATCATTAGCAAAAACTGGGGGTGGGGGTGGAAATTCGAACGCAACCGAAGGTCACAGCATCCCACTTCCTTACACAACTATCTTAGCACTAGGTCATCCACACAGACGGGCGCAAAGGGCAAACGAGGCTCAAGAGAGATCATCACTTGAACCGAACAGGAAGAATTAGAATCTACGCTGGACCCAAATCCATGAAGGTTTCCACATCGACTTGAGGACTCACCCTAACACACAAAATCCCTTGGTAGATACCTAACGCAAATTTAGCTTGATTTATCAGTTTGGTTCTCCTTCCAGCTTAAATTCGACCAACCTCGCAACCCAGTCATTTGGCCTAACGAAACTTTTGTGTCAAAAGCGAAACGTTGCCCAGCAATAAATCCACCGATTACGACCAAACTTTTCCGAATACGTCAATCTGAATCAATTTACCACAAATTGTGTTTTTTGGTGGTTGAAATGTCGTTCAAATGGCGCCAGACGGATTACAAATACAGCTAGCTGATAAACAAATGCGCTGAACCTTAGAGGTAGGGACTGAGGTATGAACACCAGGCGTGCAGCCCGCGTTTTTAGCTGTGTTCACTTCAGAGTACGCTTGTCTTGTATTCCGGAGTTATCCAGTCCGTGAATTCCAAGGAAAGTTTAGGACCGCTCGTAATCTTCTTTTATAAGATCGAATTCAGGCCAACGGTAACTCAAGTAAATACAATTTAAATTTTGTATATCTGAAAAATGAAATATCGATTTAGCAAGAATAGTTTTGGCAGCGTGAACAGTTAGATTTTGTTGATTTCCCGATTCGACTGACATGTGTGTTGACGGTTCAAAGTTGCTTGAAACGCGTGAAACATTGCTGCGATGTGTTTCATTTTTAGTACGGAGAAGACTGGCAACAGTCATTGAATTGATTTATTTACATTTCACGATGTGGATGGAACAACTGCATTTAGTTGAAAAGAAAACAATTGTATGGTCAGGTATAGGTGGTTGTAGGATTTGTAGAATTCACGTTCACATCGCTCTCATTTGAACAGTCAATTTTATTCATGGCGATTCTGAGGAGGTCATCCACACCAATGGAGTCTAGTTTCGCTCTCTCTTCCTGACCGTCTGATGTGATATGGAGCCCTCTGCTGTCCAATAGCCATGCTGAACGGGAAGCCAATTCCGTCGCTGCAGTCCGATATCACGATTAGGACTGATTGGCCCGCTCATAATCCGAGATTCACTTTGGGCAACGGCTTTCCACAGTTCCATCGGTGTTTGCATGGCGCAAAAACAGTGAGGCCGATTGCGTCATGCGGTAACTGGAAACCGGGATCACATGGGCTTTGTATAATTTTGACAGCAGTTATTACCTCTGTTAAACCGGATCAATGAAAAATCAGTCAGACCCACCAAACACGTATGCCACAAAGTGTTTGCTTCATCATTATCATAATGGTCATCATCATCATCACCATCATCATCATCCTTGTTTCAACAAGCATGAGGAATTGACGAAATACAGTGCACTTTGAATGGCGTCTGCTAGTTTCCTCGTATGTGGGAACTTTACTCATGAAAAAGACGGGTACCCAAATAGTTTTATCGAGAAAAATGTGACCGGAAAAGCACAGTCATGAGCGTCGAGAGAAAACGTACCTTCATGTGGCTTCCTTTTAACAACAACTTTGAAACTGCATAGGTGTACCGTACTCTAAAACCCTCGGCGTTGCAGACCTTCCTAGCTGCCATTCCACGAGGCTGCTTCCCAGCAAAACAACATGGCGAGTCTGATACGATGGGACACGCTCTCTGTACGAGGACAGTACAGCGATCAGAAATTCCAGATGTCTACAAGAGTGTTAACCTAACCATGCTACTATCATTTATTTTTGGAGAGCATGGTCACAAACATAAAAAGTGAGTACAAGCGATGAATGCGAAAGAGTAACAGAAGAATATGGGAGGAAAGAGAGAAACGTCCCATTCGAGATCATGCCAAGGGCAGTGCCAGTCTGATGAGGTGAATCCCAAAGTATGTGAAGATTTTGGTATGGGAACACGCGTCTAAGGACCAACAACCAAAGAAAGGATAAACAATGGCGAATGCTCTTCAAGGCGCAGTGTGCGCTAGCACAGTCAAGACTCGCACATCAGGCACAAAGTGACCGTCATACTGGGTCTGGGGTGAGATTAAATGGCAAAAATGTACCTTCAACGCCATGTGTCACGCATAAAAGTGTCATAAGTACGCAGGGAGCCCACAGTGTCAAGCAAACACAAGTCACTGACTGCGACCTTAGGAAGTCCCAGTCCAATAACAGCCTTAGCGGATTGAGGAAAGCAGATCCCTCGATAAGAGATGATCATCGGTTGGTGAACCAAAAAGTCGATATCACAACCGATGGTATGTAGGGCTGAGAT
>NW_008751662.1:172643-177532 GCF_000715545.1 Opisthorchis viverrini
ACTACTGTGAACTGGTGCGGAGGCGCCAGATGATTCGTAGTATACATTGTCGAAAGTAACCAGCACATTGAAACCAAACGGGGTGGTTGGCCCTGTCTGGAGTTGCTGAACTCTTAGCTCACCCAGACAGACGTCCAGGCTACACGGTCGGCACCACGAGGAGGTGGTTCAGCTCGCCTATCGACTACACATATTGATTTTAGACCGATCGATTTGTAGAGACTAATAGTCTATTCCAATTTTGAATTTAAATCTTGCACGTCATGATCCGATTGACCGGAGTAAGAATTACCGAAGACGTTCGTCCGTCAATACGCTTCCTGTGACTCGTGTCTGTCTGTCACATGAGAATATCGTATGGAATACACTAGGGATACGGCGATCTCTCAAGTTTGTTCCTCTCCCTTCTCCAAGGGAACCATCAATCTCGAGAACTTTACCGTAAAGTTAATGGGGAAAATAATAGTCCTCTGAAACAACCAGGAACAACAGGGGATAGCACTCAGAAATCAGGAAGTGTGAACACTGCCTTCGTAACCGGTCTTGGTTTGACTCATTTGTTGGGATATTTGTTGGCCAAGCTAAACTATGCCGGCCTTCTCCAGGGGCGAGACCGCATTAATGATTAGGGAGCGAATTTAATGACCGAAAGTTCCGTGGTTCGAACCCTACTACTGTCCCCTATCCTGGTTTGGACAACCTGCCAGTATCCAAGCTCTATCCAGGTTTGGACAACCTGCCAGTATCCAAGCTCTCGTGCTTCTTTCAGGTGGCACGGCAGCTAGGCAACGAAAGGGTGTTACAACTGAACGACTATTGATTATTACCGCCATAGCAAATTACTGGCTCCAACAACAACCGAACCCTCCATATAAAAGACTGACCGCATGGCTTTTATGTACCAAGGATAGTAACTGGATATTGCATACAGCCTGAGCTCAAATGCACTTTATTTGACTATTTGGTCAACGCTATGAGCACTTTTAAGTATTAGAAGCCTGACTGCTTAGCTGTTTTGCGCGGATGGTAAAACAGCTGAATAGCCCAAGTAGTTTACCAAGCAGATCACTGGAAATTGAACGTTACTGTCCCTAATTTAGTTTCGTGAAAGAGTTGCCACGGGACACTATCATCATCGTCATCAACAACAGTGTCCGACACTGTTGTTAGGCCTTTGTGAAATTGTAATTTATTTTGGGAACGAGACCCTGGGACATTACCCGGCTACTTAATTGTTATCAGTGTGAAGTTGACCATGGGTTGAGAGAACCAAAAGGACTTTTTGTCTGCGTTGTAGTGGAATTACCTTCGCAGTTGATGTGCCTCAACCTATGCACCATGGAAACACACCGGTAGCCATAAGCTGGGATTTTTTCTACTTCTCAGTGTTTCTCCAGGTCTGATGGTATTGGGCGATTTTAATCCATCTATAAACGTTTACTGTTTGCAAATATTGATTGATAATAAAGATCGGTTGGCTCCACTCTCATACCTTAGGCCAAACGCTAGTGGATTATTCCGACAAACCGGTTGTAGATGTGCACAGTTTACACTTACTTACAGGCAACAGTGAAGCTTTTTCATCCCACAGTTGGATGGCTACAAGGATGTGCCAACTTTCTATGATATCAAGTTGATTTTTCTAATAGTATGTGCTCTAAACAATCGCTTGTGACGTCATCGGTCTTCAGAGTGTAGATCCTATTTGTTCATCATTTTTCAATCAGCGTAGATGTTCCCACCGTTTGGTCGTCACACTGCAAAGTTCCAATCGGGCTAACAATTGATAAAAGCTCGTGGACTTCTTTTTGATCAGAAAAGACATATATGCTCCACTTCCGAACGGCCCGCTTATCCCTTTCAATGAGTGCTATTCACTACTGATTTGGGCATTGAGATCATTTATGACGAGTTGCCAGCTGACGGAATCCGTGTGCTGACAGTTGACAGGCTCATCTAGGATTCTTGATGCTCGGCTTTCGACCAAGACGTTTTGTGAGCGAAATGACAAAAAGTCCCATTAGACATAGGAAATGGGGATGTAATTCGCTTCTGTTCATACAATCAAACATTGCAACTCCCTACTTTGTGTCCTCTTCAACAGTCTAGTGAATGCCACACCAACAGAATGTGTACCCAACTTCCTACACTCTTGTTCGTCCGGTCAAACACGATGGTATCTCTGCTATTTGTCTACAAGAGCTGTCACCTTCATCTCCACCAAGAAGCGTTTTACTATTCCAGGATTCGAGCCGTAGCTGTACTCTTCATGTGTGGCCACTAGCCATCATCCGGCAACCTATTGAGACAGCTTCTTGGAGACCGGCGACTCAGGCGTCTCGCCCACTTGGTTGTTGGGGACCACCCGAGTGCAAGGTTGCAGAGACTAAGGCACAGAGAGTTTCGCTTTCAACGCTGCCACGCACAGTAGGTATGTCTTCAGTCGCACCTGAATTTCCAACTTAATTTCCGTCATATAAGTCAGTTGGGCGGTGGTAATGGCCGACCGTTTTGTGGACGGGAATGAATACATATATCGTCAACCTAATTATCTATCAGAGCGAGGCACTAGGTTATGAAAATAAAAAGATTTCAAAAGCACCACTCACCAAAACGAATGTTCAGGTAAATTTCACCAAATCATCAGGACTGGCTCACTAAAAAGGACAAAAGACAAGGCAAAAACAGTGAAATCCCGACAATGGTTTGTCTTTGTAACGGCATGGATCAGCGGGTAACAAGTCACAGCATATCTGATACAAGGCTCTCTAAAAAATTGCAGTAAATTGCACCTGGACTTCGTACAGTTTCGTTTCTGTTTGTGACATGTTTGGAAGTGTTTGAATCGGAAGCTCTCCAAAATAATGAATACTGTTGACATCAAATGTCAACACGGATCAACCTATTCCTTCATTTCGTAATGTCAAATCTTACCAGGAAAGGTGAAATTCATCCACTGCATGGTGTGGACATTATCACGGTATTATCCTCCACAGGTTGTTCAGCGGTCTAAAGTGAATCTATGCCACATTTTCATACTGATCCAGCATTTTGTTTGCTGCTTGACGAGAGTGCCAATAGTGTACGGCCTCCACAGATATTACTCGGCTGCGCAACAGCTGAAGTCATTTAAAACGTCACGATATCGATTACCAATGGGAAGGAATGCCTGAAATACGATCACGCAGTTGTCCGCTGGCGTTTTTCTTTGCGCATTTCAAGTTTATACCAAAGCAGTGTCTTTGGAAAGCTCATGGACCCCAGTGGAATGTACCACGGCAGTGGAATGTACCGCGGCCAACCCCGGCACCCATCTGTTGGGCAGATTTTGTTGAGGATACGTGAAACAAAGCGTTCAACCTTTGCTTGAACAAACCAAGAGATTTCAATGTGAGATTTTTACTAAGAGGCGGGTTGTTTCTACTTTCGATTGCAACCTAAGTTGACGCATCACCCGGCACCACGTAAAAATAAACGCATTTACTTGCAAACTGCGAAGCCTTCTGCATCCTGAATATCGATCCAACGAAAATATCTGCAATTTAGTGACTGAACTCGAAAAGGTGGAGAGGTCAATCAAAGAATTGCGAATGTTAACCTTAAGGCACATTTATTGCAGTTAACCCACCAATAAACCATGTAGTAAAGGGTTATCTTGTGAAAAATAGTATAATCCGGGGTTAGAAAGCATCTTGGCTATTACGGGGGAATGGATTAAGGACCGGTATTTCAATATTGGAAAATAGACATGTTGACAGACAGTGCATACGTTTGCTTGCTAGCTGTTGTTGACTGACAAGTGCTCTCTTATAACTACTCTAATGACAAGTGGGACACTTCATACGTTACTGCCATTGACAATATTATCATTTATTCGTGAGACGGAGTAATGTGTTCAGCATCTAGATAAGCAACTGGTAAAAGTGAGACTAGAACTGTGAAGGTGCTACAGTTGACCTTTAGTATATCATTTTGTATGAATACTTTGTAATTCTAGCCGAGCTTTCCGCGTCTTCGTGGTGTAGTGTGGGCAGAAAAACTAGGTCAGTCACGGTGGACGCCTCCCCCTCAGATACCAAAGGCACACATATATGCAACGAGCCAGCTTTTTTGACCAGCTTCTTCGTGCTGAACTTAGTACGTGTAAGGAAGACTTCTTCAGACTGACCTCTTTGGTAGCATTCGAAGCAATCGAAGCTAAATTTGACTTACTAGCGATTTTTTATTACATTTTTCGTACGACATCTGTTCCATGCATGATACCTGTCAAAATGGCCAGCGCAAACGGAACCGTCAAACCGGACTGGATACCCCCCAAATTCTCAAAGAAACAAAGCAGTAAACGCTTGTCATCCGTTATGAGTTAATCTTGTAAGCACGTTTGAACCTCCAGGCAGTCATGTGCGATCTGATCTACTCAACATGAATAAGTAATTACAGAAAGTCAATTAAAGCTTGTCATCATGAGTTAATCTTGTAAGCACGTTTGAACCTCCAGGCAGTCATGTGCGATCTGATCTACTCAACATGAATAAGTAATTACTTACAGTCAATTAAAAGATTTCAACAAAATCCCTATCCGTTTTTTCGCCTGTAAACTGTTTAGTTGGGGAACCAGGAAGGCATAGTGTCTTTTGTAAAATATTCCTCACTATGTTGAAATATTTGACGATATGAAAGAATCTGGTGTCGAGTTGCTATCGTGTGGGCACGCTACCGTGAAAATTAACAGCTTTCTTGAAAAATATGCCCGCCAAGCGGAAAGTTTCTCAGGTAATTTTTCTCTCAGTTCTGTTGTTACGTGTGTGTTTATTTGATTGGCCACGAATCTCTGCTTCACTGGTTGCCGGAGGGTTGCATATATATATATATATATATATATATATATA
>NW_008751662.1:182099-190019 GCF_000715545.1 Opisthorchis viverrini
CTTCATTTTCACCGGTTCCCTCAGCTAAGTCCTTACTTCATATTAACTGTAAAACAGAAGTGTCATGTGAGCCAAACCACTCTGCGAATAATATTTTTCGTCCTTTTTTCCTCACTGTCGTTCTTGAGGAGTCAAAGTGTCGTTGGGTGTTCGCAGCTGCCCCTGGGATTTGCGGTTCTTAATAGCCGGCCCGTTTATTAGTAGATGTAATATGATATACTTCGAATGGTATGGATTCACTTCATTCAACAGCCTCGATTGAGGCCACACGTGGAGTTACAATTCAATGTACAGTAAAAGCTAGATTGGATATAGATGTACAATGTTTCTTTTATCAGATCACTCTCCGTGAAACTCTATTGTTCAAGTAAGAACATGAGGCTGACGGAAACTCGGGGACGATGAGCCCGAAACAGAAGGACGAAACGGTCGTGGGCGGTCGAAGAGTTTTCAGCAACCTTGTGAGTAGCTTCCTTCATGAAAATATACTGCGATATCTCGAATATCGTGCCGACTAAAAAATGAGGCGGCCTGTGTGCAGCACTTTTAGTTGTAGAATATCATAAACGAGAGATTCAGTTGAGTCTCTCGTGAAAACCAAATTGATTTGCAAATGAGTGTATTTCTCGAGAACAGTGCAATTTGGGTTCAAGTAGAACATGAGGTTGACAGAAACTCGGGGACTGAGCCTACCTTATGTACCTCAAGAAGGACGAAACCGGTCGTTGATCGTCGAAGAGTTTTCAGCAACCTTGTGAGTAGTTTCCTTTATGTCGCAAAAATGTGCTGAAGAGGGTAACTTTCAAATTTGTTCTGACAGTACTGATCTTTGAGCTTTGCCATCAAACGTCAAAGCAGCTGAGCCTAAATACAGCCGTTCCATTAAACGGATTATTTAGACGAACTGCAAATTTCTCAATATTGCGATTGTAGGCGTTTTCAGGCGCTTGGATGAACAATATGACAGTAGATGGGTTTCGTATAGTTTTCTGGGTTCGAGCGACGCCTTGATGAGGCCAAGGAAACTGCCTTCATTGACTTTTTCTAAGGATCTCTCTAATCAGCCCCAGGTGCTTTAACCTACCTTCTTTCTCACCTTTGTTGTTTGGAGGGATACGTGTTCAATACACACAACGAGCTGCTTTTCCCCAAGCCCGGCTACACTGGTGACCATCAAGAGTACTGATCCTATGGCCACTTCTAACTGTTGGTCACCGCGGAAGAGTTCATTTTTACTCCTCAATCCGTGAAAGAGAGCTCTTGTTTCACCTAATTCAGCCACTGGGTAACCGCATTTAGTCTCATGCAATTCAGAATTTACAATACGTTGAAAAAAACACAAGCCCACCACATCTTGAACATATGAGGGTGGGTCAGTCGAATTTTCCCAAAATTTTGATAGCTGTCTAGTAAAAATCAGTCTGTGTGACACGACAGTCCAGAGACAAATTAGCATCAGCTTTGAGAGATGCGTTGAAGGCTAGAGACTGCTGGCCAGTTGACTGCGGGTGGATCTTCTGCCGAACGATTAATGGGAGTATGCAGGCACACCAGATTTCATTGCTTTCCCCATTCGGTTAGGTCAAAATTTCAGCGTTCCCATCAATCTTGCCCAACAGCCTGATTGAAGCCTTCCTGTAGTTTTTGACAGTTTGTCAGATGACCCCAGAACGCTCACCTCAGATAAGAGTTTTGGTTTTGACTTTCAACTTTCACACCTCCAATTTCTGATTTATTTCCTACAAATCACCTTCTCAGATGCGTTTACAGCAAACTAGGAGGCTTTGAGTGGTTTGAACAGAAGACATGAAAAGCTAAATATGCTTCCAGAAATATACTGTAATGGATAAAAAAGACGTCAAAACAGTAATAGGAAGGTGAGTAGTTTACCAGGTTGATAGAGATTTAAGACAGACAGAAAACCATTCAGCAGGGGCTCTTCTGACAAACACATCAAATCAGAGTTGAACGTCGGTCAGCTAGTCACACCGGTTTGTGAGAATGACGGAATCTTGCGGTCGATGGCTTGGTGGAATCTAAATTCATTTTGTTCGGATTTGGGAGATTGGTCATCTTTTCCATAAAGGGAGCTGCCATCAAGGTTGCTGAAACTCCTTCAACAGCTTTCTTGAGACTCATCAGATAGACGCACTCCCTGAGTTTCCGCCAACCTTGTGCACTACTTGAAAAAATGAACGAATTCGACAAATACACTGGCTCATTTACAAATCAATTTGGTTTTCACGAGAGAATCAAGTGAATCTCCCGCTTATGATGTTCTTCAACTGAATATACTGCGAACAGACCGCCTTGTGTTTCAGTTGGCACGCTAATCGAAATGTATCAATATATTTTCATAAAGGAGACTACTCACAAGGTTGCTGACAACCATTCGATGAAGAACGTTTTCTTAGAGCTCATCAGGTGTAGCAGTCTCCGAGTTTCCGTCAACCATATGTTCTACTCGAATATCGTACCAACTGAAACATGAGGCGGCTATTGTGCAGCACATTCAGTTCGAAAATATCATAAACGAGAGACTCAGTTGAGTCTCCCGTGGAAATCTTATTGGTTTGCAAGCGAGCGTATTTATCGAAATTGGTCATCTTGTTCTGAAGGCTTCTGTTGGTGAATTCTGTTTAGTATCATTGGTGAGTTCTGTTGGTCCGAGTGAGGCGCTCGGTCAGCTTGGACTGTGCACTTTGTTTCTAAGCTATCTCTGTTGAGAACTCCCCTTCACTGATAACCTACGCCCACCTCTATTAGATCGACTGATCTAACTTCTCTCTTCCATTCTACGCACTTTGGGGTGCTTGTGGAATTCTAACACTTCGAGTGTCAATCCCTGTGGAGTGAGTCGTAATCTCAACCCGGACAAGTCCACATTTCCCTAATCTTTTCATCTATTCTGTGTCCAGCTCATATTCCGCCATTAATGAGTCTTTCAGCAACGCGCGATATATATCCAACTGTGTTACTCTCTGCCCTGTGCACTTTTCTTTTGTGCTCACTGATTCTGGTGAGAAATTGTCAAGCCGACTGACCGATATAAACCCTAGTTGCATTTGGTTTTGTCTGAACAATCCATGATTTTGGTTGGCGGGAGCCGATCCTTCAAATGTGTCAGTGAGTAGCGCAGAGTGTTCCCCCTCTTGAACGCTACTCTGTCGTGTTTACGGTTCGGAATTCTCTGCAGTTGAAGAACCTCAGTTTCAATCCATCCTTTGTTGAGCTTTGCCACAGGCACAAATACTTCCTCTTGATTAACCCCTAATTTAATTGGATGGATAGTCGTTATCCAAAAATCTGTCCTCTATTTCACTGCAGGTCTCCGTCCGATCAGTTCCTTCTCCGCACTGGCCTGTTACTTGACAAAACATAGATGAGTGGTGCCATATCCTGTCTTAGTGAGTGATAATCACACTGCTGATCAGCCACCCATGACCAATCGGATAAGACTGGTCGAAAGGTCACGGGTTCGAAACTTTGGTTTTAGTGAAATCGGTATTGCTGATTAGTTGCAACAAAGCTGGGACAGGTGTGCAGTGCTCCTCGGTTTTTCAGATATGATATGATATGCTGACAAAATCGCCGCAGTGTCCATGGTTGGCTTCCGGTACACTGTGATTTTTAGTTTCCCACAAACCTGTTGTGTCCTGCAGTCTAGTAGTTTTCTTGAAGCTGAATTTATCTCTTTACCAAGTTACCAAGGTACCTGTAGAATGTCTCCGACCATCTGTCGTTTTAACATGACAAGTGTCCTCTACATACTACTGAAATATATTCAGCGAATCTGGTTTAGGTTTTCTGTTAGAAATTTCCTATGGAGATATTTGTCCAAACTGGGCGATATTGTCGATCATACTGTCTGAGCATAAATCACTAGGTCAAAAATGATGTTGGATTCAGTTGTCCTCTTTTGCCTTCAACCAGTTCGTTTACGGCAAACTGTCAATAGCGGTTGCTTCTTTAATTATAACGGGACCTTTTTCGATACATGCACGTATGACGGGCTAACATGCTAATATTAGTACTTGATTTTTCGATAAGCGTCTTACGGGATTGAAAACTTATTCTATCTGTTATCGGCGACCTGGAGACATCTGCTATAAAGCCAGACTGTACTTTTAGTGTATAATCAATGCCACTCAAATAGCTCTAAATGGGTTCGCCGGGGGTACTAGAGATCTGGACCGACGAGACGATGGATATAAGATAAAACGCTGAATAAATAGGTGATTCATTTTGAATGCACGGACGCTGAGAAAGCTAGCTAGTCAGGTAGAAGCAACAGACGCATCCGGTAGCGTTGGTTTACATATTCACTTGAAAATTGGGGAGCGAATGGTCCGTAGTTGTTTAAGTCAGTTGGAAAAAACCTCGTCAGGCCACGTGAATAAGTATCTAGGTTGTCGAGGCTTCCAGGCAGACGGAGAACCAATCATTAGGCTCCTTTTCGGCCATAACACTAAGTCAGTGTTGAATATCTGTTGAAATTTCTCGTCCATCAAAGCCGAACGGCGTTGCATGCAGGCCCGCGTAGTGAGCCTGTCAGAAACATGGACATACACGTCTGGTGCCGGCAGACTGGTGCCTGACGGACGTCCATTATAATCAACCGGGTCTTTGGACATCCATGAGAAGCCTGGGACCTTGTCCTCACTACTCCAAGCTGACACCGTCAACGAACTCCGAAAAAGGCTTTGACGCATCATCTGATTCTCACTGTCTAATCAACGAATTCTTTGACGGTTTTATTCAGGCTCGTGGAGAACCCTGTGATCATCAAATTCTTGATCCAAACAATGGCTGACAACCATTTCTGAATGCTGTTCCACTTTGTGCAGCACATTTGTTTGTAGAATATCATTAACGAGGGGTTCAGTTGAGCCTCTCGTGAAAACCAAATTGATTTGCAAATGAGCGTATTTCTCGAAAACAGTGCAATATGGGTTCAATTATAACATGAGATTGACAGAACCTCGGGGACTGCACCTACCTGATGAGCTCCAACAAGGGCGAAAGCGGTCGTGGACTGTCGAAGAGTTTTCAGCAACCATGTGAGTAGTTTCCTTTATGTCGTTAAAGTATTCTGACAGTATTCTAATCATTGAGCTTTGCCATCAAACGTGCAAGCAAACGAGCCCAAATACGGCCGTTCCATTCAACGAATTATTTAAACGAAGGTTTTGAAGGAAATAGCTGTTACTTCATGGTTCGTAGCAGATATAACCGTCGGAATCAGTGGATTATCAGAATAAGGCAGAGTACATACAGTGCAGATACCCTGAAATTGAGCACAGGGGGGTTCTAGACTTTGAAGAATATATCCGTTGAGATAAGGGGCGAATAAGTTTTCTTTCGACGGGTTTCCCTGAGAACTTATCGTACCTGAAAGGAGCCAGACCGCGTTTTTCTTAATCAGGTTGCAAGGGCTGTGATTTAAAGTTCTTCTCCGTTAGGCGGGCGAAATAACTATTTTGGCCGTCTACTGCCACATGCAGTGGTACAAAAACCCTGGTTTGATTAAGCTGAAGCACCGTTCCACTCAACACGTGTTCTATTTCGAGTGCAGTTTGAACAGACTAACTTGTCAGATCATCAACACTGATCGGATTGTATGCTAATCGCTTGCACACGTTAGCAATGGTGTCATTTTTGACAAGCACACGGAATGGTCAGTCGGACTGGGTGAAGGTTTGGACATTCACTTCTGAAATGTTCGTTGCAAAAACCGTTGGCAGCTATCGTCATACAACAATCGCTTGCACACGTTAGCAATGGTGTCATTTTTGACAGGCGCACGGAATGGTCAGTCGGACTGGGTGAAGGTTTGGACATTCACCTCTGAAATGATCGTTGCAAAAACCGTTGACAGCCATCGTCGTACAACATGTATCGGGTGGGTTTAGGGGTCAGGTTCTTCGTTCTGACTAGCTACATCATTGCTCAACCGAAATCTTATGCACCAGGAACCTAAACTGACGCCGCATGTGCGCGAATAACAGTCTGAACGTATAAGTTTTACACCTTCCGGATTAGCGAACTGTTAGGGTTGTCCACGGTGAATATGAAACAAATTAGCGAACCAAGTGATAAACGCTTGACTGCTTTTGCAAAGTCAGCACCAAGAGGAGATTCTGTTTTTTTCTGAAGATTTGCCGTAAACCTTCGGCTACTGTTTTAATGTTATTGTCAGTGAACAAGCGCTCAGCATTCACAACGGCCCTGTCAGTTAAATGGTCTGTCACAGGTGGCATATTTTGATTGCAATATGTTTGTTTGTGCGTGCAAGCAGTTATAATCATCATCATCATCATCATCATCACAGCAGCATCACTGTTGACACCAATGCTTAATTAAATTAAATTCAAAAACTTTAAGTGAAAATCGGAGAGAAGAGTGGGTGGGAGAGGTGCCTAGTGCATATATTCAACCATTTGGAAGGATCCAACCACTTGACTGACGCATTACGTTCATTCTTATTTTTTACACCAGTTTGATCCTAAGGGTGAAAAAAGCAATGACGATATTTCGACAACTACACTCATTTGCAAATCAATTTGGTTTTCACGGGAGACTCAGGTGAATCTCTCGTTTATAATGTTTAATTTGGGTTCAAGTAGGACATGAGGCTGACGGAAACTCGGGGACTGCGCCTACCTGATGAGCCCCAAGAAGGGCGAAACCGGTTTTGGGCTGTCGAAGAGTTTTCAGCAACCTTGTGAGTAGTTTCCTTTATGAAAATATACTGCGATATCTCGGATATCGTATAAACTGAAAGATGAGGCGGCCTGTGTGCAGCACATTCAGTTGAAGAACATCATCAACAGAAGGTTTATCTGAGTCTCTCGTGAAAACCAAATTCATTTGCAAATGAGTATATATGTCAAAATCATTCGATTTCGGGCTCAAGTAGAACAAAAGTTGAGGGAAACTGGGGGACTTCGCCTACTTGAAGAGTCCCAAGAAGGGCTGTCAAAGAATTTTCAGCAACCTTGTGAGTAGTTTCGCTTATGACAATGACAGTTTCCTCACCCCAAGACCAGACGTATCAACCGACTGTATTTGTTCTAGTACTCTCAATGAGGTGGGTGACGTGTGATATGACAGAAACTTGTGGGTAGTTTGAAGCGGTAGCGTTTTAACAAACGTTACACGACTGCTACCACAAATCTGTACCTTTATGTAAATTCCAATGAGTGTTATTGTTCTATCTTAGTGCTAAAGTGTATTCTTCCTGTTCGTGTGAGTTTTCTCTGAAGCATACACGCCAGCAATTACTGGAAGGCTTTGATTAGAATGACTACCTCCCAGGAGAATGCCCTCACCTCATTAAGGAGTTCCTGTGAAAGAAAAAAAGAAAAAAAACAGCAAAGTTGTATGCTTCGCATTCTAACAAATTTTGTTTGGGATGCAAGCCAACATGTCGATGGTCGGAGAAACTAGTTGTAAAGCATATAGCCGTACTTTAAAACATTTTATCCAGCTGGAATTCTTCCCATCCCCCCACCCCACATCATTACTTCTACGGTTGTTAATATTCGTGTCAAATTTTGTCGTTTTATTAACTTGCTTTTTTACTCTTCAACAATGGGGAATGGGGAAAAGGTGATAGTGAACCAATCAGAAGAGGGCCCTCGTTCTTAGGGAAAATAGGAAAAAAACGTCCGAACAGCAATGTATTTAACACATCTAAATGTCTAGTTAGGTAAGACGGAAACTTTCGAATGTCAGTCCAGAATACGGCTCATTGATTTCGTAACGTTTCAACTTCTTTAGGGTAATCAACCACGGCTAAACTGCCTCAGTCATCAAAGCGAATACATCTTGTACCATTGGTTGTTGATCTGCTCGCCGAGCTTGGCAATTCGCTTGCAAACGTGCGCAGTTGGGTGATACACTGCGCACTGATGATGT
>NW_008751662.1:190067-194693 GCF_000715545.1 Opisthorchis viverrini
GGCAAGCAGATCAACAGCCACCTGATCAACAACCAATGAACTCACCTGAGCTACCAATATTTTACCACATTGCCACATCTTGTATCAGTCGGTTTGGTTGTAGCCAGCTTCACTTCGCGTCGACATGTCATAGCCTTCCGTCCCGCGAAATTTCTGCAAGCCCTATCTGATGAGCTTCGGTTGAGCTCTCGTCCTATATGTCTTAGCCACTTTTTCTGTGGTTCTCACGAAGCCGATTCGTTCTCAACTACTCACAAACAAAACCCTTTATTGCAGAAAAGTTGCAAGCATCAAAATCTTATTGTTTTGCGGCGACTGCAACACCCGAAGACCGAATACCTTCGACTTATTCTTCGAGTCATTGTGTATTCTCCGAGACTCACTTTTCTGTGACATTGCGTGTACTGAGGACGAGTTGGATATGAATGGATATTCAGAACACACTTCAGCAAAAAAGCAACACTGACGCTCACGATTCTTCTTAGATCACTTAGAGAGTCAGGCAGCTTATCCTCTGTTTTACAGTTGAGAAATCCAGTGTAAATCCACTATATTTAGAATAGGGTACCAGACTATCAGACGCTTACATTAGAAAATTCATCCTTTCATATGATGTTATCGCTAACCAACGCACTGATGCTGCGTCACCCACCTTTCCACCCAGAAAAGTCTACTTTCCAGAGGTGATTAAAGTCCCGTCTATCTAACTGACCCCTTTCAAGAGGGTTAATCGCTTCCAGGTAGGCATAAATACACCAATGGTGGCTACTACCACCCGAATACTATATGAGAGGCTAATCACTGGGCGAGATGGGAGGTGGAATGTGAATATCAATAAATAAATCATCCAGATCTAACGCTTTTTCGGTGCTTAGCTGCTAAACGAAACACGAGGGCTGGGATACTGCCAGGTTGCCCAAGTCTAGACAGCACAAGTCGAGAGGCAGAGGTCGGGTTCGAACCACGGACTTTCCGGTCAGTAAATTTGCACTTGGGCCATCTCGCCCCCTAAAATGTAAGTGAAGAAGGATGAGAGGCTTCAATGGTAGAATATTTTGGTTATATCCACTCTGTATCAGATGTATACACTGGTGTAATGACGTACGGGTCATAGTAGCGGTACAGTCCTCTTATTAGCCTCAATCGAGGTTAACTGATACTTGAGATCCCTTCAGGGAACTTGAATCTTTAATCGAGGACAATCACATGTCTAACCACAGTGTCAACATACTTACCGAAATTGATGGAACGGCGTGCTGCATGTTCTACGCCACCGGCCTTGATGACCGGTCGTTTCCAGTCCGTTTCCTTTGAGAAAGCCTGGTAGGGAACTCTGTGGAGACTACATCCTTCCTGCAGTATGGTGAAGTAATCTACCTGGTTACCTAGTCACACCGTAACAGGGTTCAATCTCTTCGCAACGGGTTCCGACGAGCTTCCCAAGTGCTTGTGTCAACCACCAGGAACTTCCAGTTTTACCGCTTTCGTGGTATGGAAGATAGAGATACCGACAGGATGCCTGTACTTGAGCGGGACTAATTCGCAATGCAGGGAATAATCGGAACCATAAATTCTCCGGTTGGCGCTATTGAGCCTATTCCTTGGAATTCTGTGATGTATACGTGAATCAGGAATCTGTCCCTTTGAAAAATGATTCGTTTCATCCAGTGATTCGTTTCGGATGCCCTGTGGTGCATCTACATAAAACGATAAATCATCCTTTTATGTGAGAGTGAGTCTTCGATGCTATTAGCTGTCAAGACAGAAGATTGTAACTGCATCAAGTGTAAAAGTGCACAAGGTTGATGCTAGAGAAGTTCTCCCACCACTGATACATTTGTCGTCCAATTTTCAAGCACATTCGCCACAGAGAAAAAGTTCCAATCGACAACACAGAACATACCAAACACACGATGTGACTTTAAAAAAAACTACTGGATCCCGCCAAATCTTCCAAAATAGTTCCCCAGATTTAATGTTTTGATTCGATCTAAGCGGTGGTCATGGCACTCATACGATGGGATCACGTCAGAATCAACAAACTTGTGTACGCTTGTTACCTTTTATCGACCAACGGGCACGCTAGCTTTTGTTAAAGAATCCGACGATAAAAGACTGATCCAGTGGAGAAAGAAACTGTCTGATCGCATGCGTACTCCCACAAGGCACTGTGGTCTTCAAAGATGTGAAAATGTTAAAGTTTTCCTATATTTAATCGTATTGCAAAATTGGATCGGAGTCTGAAACCATGGCGAGTGTTACCAGACGATAAATGAACAAGGGGACAAACTGACCGTGAGGAGATCTTTGTAATGTACTACTCATAAGGTCCTCAATCGAGGTTAACTGATACTTGAGATCCCTTCAGGGAACTTGAATCTTTAATCGAGGACAATCACATGTCTAACCACAGTGTCAACATACTTACCGAAATCGATGGAACGGCGTGCTGCATGTTCTACGCCATTGGCCTTGATGACCGGTCGTTTCCAGTCCGTTTCCTTTGAGAAAGCCTGGTAGGGAACTCTGTGGAGACTACATCCTTCCTGCAGTATGGTGAAGTAATCTACCTGGTTACCTAGTCACACCGTAACAGGGTTCAATCTCTTCGCAACGGGTTCCGACGAGCTTCCCAAGTGCTTGTGTCAACCACCAGGAACTTCCAGTTTTACCGCTTTCGTGGTGTGGAAGATAGAGATACCGACAGGATGCCTGTACTTGAGCGAGACTAATTCACAATGCAGGGAATAATCGGAACCATAAATTCTCCGGTTGGCGCTATTGAGCCTATTCCTTGGAATTCTGTGATGTATACGTGAATCAGGAATCTGTCCCTTTGAAAAATGATTCGTTTCATCCAGTGATTCGTTTCGGATGCCCTGTGGTGCATCTACATAAAACGATAAATCATCCTTTTATGTGAGAGTGAGTCTTCGATGCTATTAGCTGTCAAGACAGAAGATTGTAACTGCATCAAGTGTAAAACTGCACAAGGTTGATGCTAGAGAAGTTCTCCCACCACTGATACATTTGTCGTCCAATTTTCAAGCACATTCGCCACAGAGAAAAAGTTCCAATCGACAACACAGAACATACCAAACACACGATGTGACTTTAAAAAAAACTACTGGATCCCGCCAAATCTTCCAAAATAGTTCCCCAGATTTAATGTTTTGATTCGATCTAAGCGGTGGTCATGGCACTCATACGATGGGATCACGTCAGAATCAACAAACTTGTGTACGCTTGTTACCTTTTATCGACCAACGGGCACGCTAGCTTTTGTTAAAGAATCCGACGATAAAAGACTGATCCAGTGGAGAAAGAAACTGTCTGATCGCATGCGTACTCCCACAAGGCACTGTGGTCTTCAAAGATGTGAAAATGTTAAAGTTTTCCTATATTTAATCGTATTGCAAAATTGGATCGGAGTCTGAAACCATGGCGAGTGTTACCAGACGATAAATGAACAAGGGGACAAACTGACCGTGAGGAGATCTTTGTAATGTACTACTCATAAGGTTGCTGAACATTCGTCGACAGCCAATGACCGCTTTCGCCCTTTTTGGGGCTCATCAGGTAGGGGCGCAGTCCACGAGTTTCCGTCAACCTTATGTTCTACTTGAAACCAAGTTGCACGAAATTAGCAAATATAGAGACTCATTTGCAAACTAATTTGGTTTTTTCGAGAGACTCACCTGGAACCCGGTTGAATCTCTCGTTTGTGAATGTGCTGAGGGTTGCCGTGAGGATCGCCGACCACCGGGCAGGTAAGGACCAATGTTCAGAAACCACAGGATGTATTGGAGGCATCTGTGGACAGGCAACCCTCTATCGAGCGGGCGATCTGTGGAAGATGTCCCGTCATTTCGATGATTACCGTTCTCTAGACTCACGCAAGGTACACACGGACAAGCCAAACCTGAGTAGGAGAGAGACTATGAGCAGAACGTATTCAATCCTGTCAAATTCACTTTAGAGAGACAATGTCCCAGTAAGGAGCTATTGAACCGGAGCATAGATTACTAAACTCGCTTGCTTCAACACGTTCGTTTTTCGAGGGAAATTACGAACTAGGAGGGAACGTGCATATGATATCCTTACCTTGCGAAAAGCCAGTAAGGCCGCCTTGATATGCCAAAGTTCTTGCATAAATAACAGCTGATAGCATTGCTTTTGAGGTCAACGAATGCGCGTTGTCGATGGTGATCATGTGGGCATACTTTCAAACAACCGCGTGGATGAACTAGTCGGTTGACGTAAGACGTGGTTTATTACAGTGCGGCTTTGAGAAAGGACGTTTTTCCTCTAACTGAGATGAGATTAGGCAATCTCAGAGGTTCACAGAAGTACCATTCCTCGATGTAACCCGCTACTCAGAACGTGTCTCAGAACTCCTCGACCGTCTACAGCCGGGTTCACCCCATTGAGTAGGCACCGTCTCCGACTTTCTGTCAATTTTGACTTCTACTCAAACTCAAACTTGACGGACCACATCAACCACTCTCGTTTGCTTAAGAAATTGATTTTGACGCTCGCTCATAATGTTCTCCTTCAACTGAACATGGAGCGAACCCTGATTTTTGAGATCGACTCTAGCCATCCATCATCAAAAAGGGTCAAATT
>NW_008751662.1:195024-197246 GCF_000715545.1 Opisthorchis viverrini
CCGGAGCATAAATTCCTAAACTCGCTTGCTTCAACACGTTCGTTTTTCGAGGGAAATTACGAACTTGCGAAAAGCCAGTAAGGCCGCCTTGATATGCCAAAGTTCTTGCATAAATAACAGCTGATAGCATTGCTTTTGAGGTCAACGAACGCGCGCTGTCGATGGTGCTCATGTGGGCATACTTTCAAACAGCCGCGTGGATGAACTAGTCGGTTGACGTAAGACGTGGTTTATTACAGTGCGACTTTGAGAAAGGACTTTTCTCCTCTAACTGAGATGAGATTAGGCAATCTCAGAGGTTCACAGGAGTACCATTCCTCGATGTAACCCGCTACTCAGAACGTGTCTCAGAACTCCTCGACCGTCTACAGCCGGGTTCACCCCATTGAGTAGGCACCGTCTCCGACTTTCTGTCAATTTTGACTTCTACTCAAACTCAAACTTGACGGACCACATCAACCACTCTCGTTTGCTTAAGAAATTGATTTTGACGCTCGCTCATAATGTTCTCCTTCAACTGAACATGGAGCGAACCCTGATTTTTGAGATCGACTCTAGCCATCATGTGTCAAAAAGGGTCAAATTATATTTGGTAAACTAACTAAATCACTAGCCAATCGGATAATTCATTCACGTGATAAATATCAAGTGTCGACCATTGGGATTGGGAAAAGGTTTAATTTATTAAAAAGGCCAGCCCACTGCTCCGAATTGGATTTGCTATTTTAGTAATCTTTATCCCCAAGAAACGATCTGACTTGTGAAAAAACACTGAGCATGTAGCCAGTAGTCTCACGAATGAAGCCTTAATTTGAAGCGAGTTCGGACTTTCCCATTAAAACATTTTCCAGTGGGTATATTTGACGTCGATTTTGACTTTGTTTTCTTTCGGGAGCCCACTGGAAATCTGTTGGTGTTTTGTGTGTCACATTGGGTACTTTAGACCCGTCAAAATTGTTTTTCCAACTACCTGCCAACCGAAGCAGACAGCAAGATTTAGATTAGAAGTATGAACCATCATACTCTGCGTTGACTTTGCTGACCAGCAGGTGTCTTGACCCGATATTGATCCGGCCAGTCTTTCAGCGTTCTTCTTGCCGAACCGTTCCGAAATAGGTCAAATTCCTCGTCTCGGTCGTGGACATGAATCGCTGTATGATCCAGATAGTACTGGACTGTGGAAAACCGTCATCGAACGCCGAAATTATAGCGTTTTGGACTTGTAACCAGCCCTCATTTGACCGAGCGGTTCGCATCTTTTTGTTAAATTGTCTACACAGCTGTTTCTGGCGGCAGTTCAGTTTTGAAGGTAGTGAACATCATAGCGTTGAATGGTCTTCTTAGGGAACAAGCACGACAAGAACCACAGTATGGTCTGGCTTCCGTTGCAAATGGAATGACCTTTGTTAATCTGAGTGCTAGATTTGTTACGGCTAGTAGAGTACCATGTAAGTTGATGCTCAGGTTTGTGCTTGATCAACGCAATTGAAGAAATCGATCGCCGTTTTCCGTCCACCAAGAATCTACCACAATGATTTTCGATCCAGAGTAGTTGTACCCATGCACTCGGTCATCACCAGGAGTCATAAATTTTTTCCGTAACAAGTTTCTTTGATTGCGTAACTGCTGCGGTTTGTTGGAGTGTATGCACAGGTAACAAACAGATTTGCGGGACCGCTGGATGTGATTTGTGACGGGGTCGACCAGTCTGATTGCACACTGTCGGCTGTCCATAGGAATCCAGTTAGGCAGAGTTTTCAGCCTTCTTGCACCGGACGCAATACCCGAGCCGTCGTTACCACGAGGCGCAACTTCTGGGTGATCCTCAGGAAGTAATCCGCGCGTAAAATGGGCTACCTTGAACGGTGCCAAAGTAGGGTCGGAGACACAAGAGGAAACGGTATGAGAAAGGGGGTTGTTCACCCAGTTGGCGAAGTGTACATACATAAAACGCTACCTAGTTGAACAGATTTATCACTGTTAGCAGTATATGCTCAGATAAAGCGCCAGAAATTATAGAAACGTGTATAGAAGAGATGTATTGGCATGGGTAGTAATTAGAGTTTGGGATATTAAACTAAAGAAACAAACCATCCTTCCTAAGCTATGTGGTTGTTACGACGCGTTCAGATTGGAACGTAAATGTGCAGAGAACGACGCATCGCAAAATTTCATCATCGGTCACCACGCGATCCGGATAGAAAGCGTATGAACGGAGCTTA
>NW_008751662.1:197336-205986 GCF_000715545.1 Opisthorchis viverrini
TATATATGGTCATATATATAAATATGGCCTCATGATATAGTAATACGTTGTAAACGGGCAATTAACTAAGCCGTTAAGCTATACTTAACCAACCAGTCTTCAAGCATAACCTCATGTTTTTGCTCTACAAGTTTCTGACTCATTTTCTCCTGGGACTCGTGTGCCAGCTGAAGCCAGATTTCCAACCTCCTTACTTTACATTGTTGATACCAAATTTTTCACGCCAAAGTCATCACAGTCTCTGCCGCTAAACTGCTTCCATATAGCTTCCATATAGCTCACTTCCATGTTAATTAATTATCTCTTTATATTTACTAATATGAATATATATGTGGTTTTACAGTTTCTCCTAACCAATCGATTTTTTTCGCTTACCGCTTGTCTAGTTCGGATGGCAAAATCACCTACTGCGTTTGAAATGTGAAAAAGTCTAGTCTATTATTACAACCTTCGTTAGCGGGGACTGACTGCTTGCGTCCGTGCCACACCGTTTCCCTTGTTCTTGCGCCCCTCCCCGCCCCATTCATGCCGAATAGAGGTGTGCAACTTTTGACTCCCTATGGTGCCCGCCTTTGGCACCCTATGTTTCCCACTCACCGATTAATATCAGACCGAATGGGCGCTGTCAATCATCAGGCGAGCACAGGCGTGCAAACACAAGGTGCGGTTTCCGCACACTAAAAAACAATCGGGTCTGCGGGCCAAATCATCGTTTGGTTTCGCACAAAGGTTCACAACCACGAGGAAGTTGCATACCTGCATGCACGCCAGCCGATGCAATCACACGCGCGTGCACACAATTTACACAGTCTGGTTTCTCCATTCAGGTCAGACCTCACGCTGCTCTTGTTCGGACTGTGAACGTTCATACAATTGTAAAGTGGTTTAACGCAAAACCGGGACAAATTCGCGGGACGTTTTGCATTTGCGGAAATGCAAATGCCAAGACCTAAGGTGATGAGTTGCGTAAACTTGCCGCTTCAAACTGATTTTTTTTCTTTTCATTACAGGCGGTTTTGCTTGACTGAGTGGTAGGTAGGGGGTATACTTAATGGGAATCCTACAAACCCGTATTCCAAAAAAAAACAAGCAAACCATGAGCCAGTCCCTTCGTTTGTGTTCAGTGCACACAGTGTGTGCTTAGAGACGGATGAATAGGGTTTCTTGAAGTTTTGGGGCTATACCGGAAATCAGCCGTTTCGACTGACCCGGTCTCTAACGCATGATTCCTCTCAGGAAACACCTTTGATTGTGTATGGTGGCTTGCGACTGATTGGAGCTTCCTCATATGTGATTACTCCCCTTTACACTTCACACGACACCATCGAAATATCACTACCAACGCACATGATTTGATTGGCAGGCTTCAGGCTTGTGGTGCGCCAGATTTAGCTGAATGAATGTGAGTGAACTGGCCTATTCTCCTTCCAGTTCTCATTGTGATAACTTGTCCCCTGTTGATGTTTCAACTAGATGAAATGACACCAGGTTTGACGAGCTGTTTGGTGATCTTTGTAGAAGCTAAATAATTCATCCAGTCCCAAAGAGAACTCTTTGGATCACCTGTGTACAGGTGAAACTGAAGTACCACAGCGGGAGGGGCCTTCCACGTGACTGCTGAGTAAAAAACACTTTTGAGAAAATATCTTAGAATCCACAAACTGTGTTTTCTTGAAGGGGGAGTAGTGTGTTCGACTGATGATGGTCACGGCGCGCCGGTCGATTATATTGGTGGATAACTTAGGAATATCTGTTTGGCGTTTTATTAGTAGTGAACATGACCGTGTTTTCCGTCCAAGCGCATTCGAACGGCGATGCCAGATCAAGTTGACTGCCTCATCGGGCATTGATCAATTGGACAAGTACTCACCAGTCAGTCCGTCAGTCAGTCAGATTATAGGCCACTGTATTACCAGATCACCTAAATGACTGCAATCTTTTCAACTAACTTCTTTCCTGTTGGAGTCTATGTGTAGGCCACGCGAAGAAGTCAATACTCTGGGCTGGCACGATCAATTTCGTTTCAGGTGGAATCCCGTTTGTTTTTGAGCAAAGCAGGAGCAATGGGGACGAAGCTCGGTCGAAACTTTTTCACCGTGGTATAGAAAGCTATCTTTTTCGATTTGAGCGATTGGATGAAATGGAAGCTAAACAGATAAGCTGATGAGCTTCAACTATGGTTATGAATCTGTTAATGGATCGAGCTCATTCGTCTAATCACTCATCCCTGTATACACTTATTTCCTCGTCAGCTCACAGAGCTGTCGTACGTGGATGCTCCCGAACTTTCATGAGGAAGAGATATTATAGTACCTTTTGAAATGTTTCCTCATGACGACAAAGCTCCTTAACAAGCAGAAAACAAGAATGTCACTCAACGTTTTTTTGACAAAAAACAGACAGCTCTATCCAAATTTTTACGTAATGTATAAGTTATTTTGCTTTCTGTGATGGATGTACAGGAGCTTGCCTTCTCCAGTAAAGCAAAGTATTCTTTATCTACGTGCGATTCCTCTATTTTTGCTGCCAAAATATTTCCTTCACTTTTGATACCGGTGACATGAAGATTGTCTTCGATGCGGAGTTGTTTATTAGAGAAACACCAACTGAACAGCTACAGACTATTGAAAAGGGGAGCAAAACTCTCATATGCATCTTGTTTATAAAAACTGAATATCCGTCTTCTTCTGAACGCTTCTTCCTGAAATTTCATGGATATTCATTGACTGTTACTCAAATGCAACTAAATGCTTCAAAGCGACTTCTCACCTTCCAGGAGACGCAAAACGGATTTTCGAGAAAACACTACTCGCATGCCTCATCAGTAGCATACACCGTTACACCGGTATATCTGGTTCAAATCGATTGATAGGTCGTCATCGACCCAATTTTCTGGCTAACCCCCCATGGTTTACGCGTAAAATCTTGATGTAATTTTAGTAAAGGAAGCTCCTAACTCGCCTTGACAGTTGTAGTTCAAAATTGTAACTGTTGGGCATCATTCTAGACGTACAAGACCGTCTGTCATGTTCTGCTCAGGAGGGTTGATTTTTTGCCAACTAAACTGGCACCAAGAATTTACCACCTCTTGGCATCCATCGGAACCATAATGACATTGGTTACTTTGTAATTAAAGCATCAGTGCGTTGTCTTTGATAACTTTCTTACGGCCAAAAATTACGGGCTAGGTTTGGAGAGAAAAAGGTTCATGAACAAATGCCTACTTGAACTCTCGACATCCTCACTTGTGGTCAGCAATTTTACTCATGGTCAACGCTGAACAACTTTGTGTATTGCGGACATCCAGCTCTGGATCCCCTTGAAAGTGAATCAGTGCCAGTCTCATGATGCCCCAGAATCTGTTGTGAAATGCGCGTTGGAGTCATTCCAATTGCAGATTTTATTCCGTTTGAATAGAATTTAGTCTATCTGGTTAGTATGGGGAAATAAAACGGTGGCCTTGAAGATTCGGTACAAATTTACCAAGAGTTTGGCCACAAAATTAATAAAATAGTGTGCGTTTGCAGTTCTCGGCTTCACGCATTCAGTTTGTCTGTAGAGGGGAATTACTCGCCAGATGGTTTGTTTGTGGTACACTTTGTTTTACAAGCTAGTACTGCGCTTTCTTTATTTTTTTCGAACGTTTGGATTCGAACCAAGCGATAAGATCACCTTTAAACTGGTTTTCCCTATCTTCGATCGGGCGCAGTACATTATCCAACATCAGATATTTCTACCCCGAACTCAAGTTTTAACACCTTAGCCATCTACAACACATCTCGTAATGTGTAACTAATTGTGACATGGGCTACAATCAGCCGTTGCTATCGAATACTAATGGGATGGTACACCAACGAACTAACATTTGCTGATCAAAACTGGGTGGATTAGACCACGTTTTTGTTTGCTTGTTGTTTTCTATCCGGATATTGCTTGCTGTGTGTGTGTGTGCGATAAAAGGGTTGGGGCGACTCATCGTCCTACGTCCAAACGGTGCTTTCATCCTGCCAAAAAACGACTGGCCCCTAATCGGCATAGGCACTCTTCTCCAAAGCCACATTGTGTAGAGAGAACATCTTTATGCTACCATGTAGCATTTCACCGCAAATACGATGAAATCAGGAGACCCAGTAATCTGCCTTGATTTGTTTCAGTTTGTTTGAACAGTCTTTATCGTCAGTTTTTGGTGCACAGTTTGATTTCAAAATCTTCCGTCTACCTTAGACTCAGCAAGGCGTTGGCTCAACTACAGAGGAGACTTTGGTTGAGAAACCGGTTGTGGCACGGCTTTCATCCTTCACACTATTTGAGAGGACGTTAAGAGACGACGAATTGAAGGATAGTTATGTGGTACTTTTTGTGTACCGACGCGCCAAACTAGGAAGTAAGCGAAATACACTAATTTGCAAACACAGAGTGGATCGAACCTGAAATCAGCACATCACTTTTAGCTGCACCGCTCTTTACCGAACAGGCTGTATGAGTCATCCGGATTGGCCAAATTCTTAGCAAAATACACTCATTTGCAAACAAATTTGGTTTTGCGAGAGACTTAACCAGAATCCAGCTGAAAATCTCGTTTATAATGCTTCTGAGTAGTATATCACGTCTATACATGTATCGAGACATCTCGAATATTGTACCAAGTGAAACATGAGATGGCCTTTGTGCAACACGTTCACTTACTTCGAGACATCATAAACGAGAGATTCAGCTGTGTCTCAGGTGAGTCTCCCGCAAAACCAAATTTGTTTGCAAATGAGTGCATTGCGGTAATTTGGTGCACTTTGGGTTCGAGTAGAACGTAAGACTGACGGAAACTCGGGGACTGTGTCTTCTCGATGAGCCCCAAGAAGGACGAAACCCGTCGTGGGCTGTCAAAGAGTTTTCACCAACCTTGTGAGTAGTTTCCCTTGTGAAAATATAATGCGATAACTCAAATATCGTGCCAAGTGAACCATGAGACGGCCTGTGTGCACCACATTTCAGTTGTAGAGTATCATAGACGAGAGATTCAGTTGAGTCTCTCGTGAGAACCAAATTGATTTGCAAATGAGTGTATTGTGTAGTGAGTGGCTGTATCATCGATATATCAGTCTTTTCTTAGAGCACAGCGAGAGTCAAGGAATCAGGCGGAGCATGTAAGCTGAACCAATTTCCGTCTAAAAAGCTACAGAACCATTTCCCAGCTAACTCCCTACATGTTCTTCGCGTTTTTGTAAAATCAATGTTCGATGCCTTGCTGAAATACGGAACACCGTCAGACAAATTGTGGTAGCTTTTAGCCGATGGGTTCCGAAGTATCTTTAACACGCACGCATGACCACCGTTGGAGGTGTCGGTCCGCTCTGGTGAATAAAAGTCTGCCAGGTTGATTTCGTCCTGACTCCTCTCCACTATGTATTGGTCTTGCAAATCCACACGCAGAATACATACTCCAGTTACGCGATTCGGTATGGCAATACTGCTTGTCCTATCCAGTTTTTGTCCAAGTTAGTAATATGCTGCAATCTTTATTGATACTGGACTTCTTGTACTCTGATTAGAACCTCAGTTGAAGTGGCAACGATATTACCAAGCTGAGGTTACCAACGAAAGAAGAGACACGAATTGCAGTTAAGCGTTTTTTATATCATAATTATTCCCCTTCAAACAGTATCTTTTTATATCAGTGCGATATCAGTAACAAAGATGTGTCTCCTGGATCTGTTGTCTACAGCAGGTTCCCGCAATCGCCGGCAGCTTACGTTCGATATTTACACTGATATATGACCTGGAAGGCGTCAGTGATAGAACTTGAATCAAAGTATTCCTTTTAGTAACTCTGCAAATGATGTATAGCCATCGTGAACGTTATCGGAAAGTCACAGTGAAGAAACTGAATGATCAACCAACGTGAACGGACTTCGATACCAGAAGGCTTATTCGCTTTTTACTTTTTAAAAGAATCTCGGATTCTTTAGTCGTGTTCCTGAGCCATTTTCGTTTGGCCGGGTACCATGAATGACGCAAGATGCGTTTACCATACATCAGTGGCTTTGAGTAATTTTAACCAAAGGCCAGATGTTTCTCCCTGATTCACGTTTGTATCCCATGGCAACCGAACACCTAACAACTTAAGAAATACATCTGTGACTTCAGTTTGGTAATACCCCACCCCATGGCTGCCTACAGACTACAACTCATGTAGCGCCATCTATATATGGTGATCTTGCTGCCTATGACTTAACAAAACCGACCAACGGAATTCGGTCACGTACAGTTTATGGTTTTCTTTCCTAGAAAGAGAAAGAAAGCCTTCAGCTGTAGCACCCTTTCGGTGCCTAGCCGCCATGCCACCCGATGGAAGCACGAGGGCTGGGATACTGCCAGGTTGCCCAAGCCTAGACAGGGGAAGTCGAGAGGCAGAGGTCGGGTTCGAACCATGAACCTTCCGGTCAGTAAATTCGCGCTCTAACCACTTGGGCCATCTCGCCCCCCGTTATATCCTAAATATATTATGTTCGTGCATCTTAGTACGAATAAGATGTCGGTGAATTTTGAGCATATCGATTTTTGTGAATAAGGCTCCCCGCTCACGCTGAAGGGATATTATTAAATGTATACGTAGGAGTGAAATTTCTGCAAGTTGTGTCATTTTAAGCTGAACACATTTTTTGGTAAGTTTAGATATTTTATTTTATTGCACTTCCTAGCTAGATTTATCAGGTTACCTAGAAAAGTCGCTCGTTTTAGCAAATCAATTACACCGGTACGTGGCCGAAAAATGCATCAAGCATGGAGGTTTTTACCCAAAAAGTGGTAATCTCTAAAACGCTGAAGTTTTCATTTCCATCCACTGGATACCAATCGGCTTTGCTGTTGTTTACGACATATATCGGTCAGCAGTCCGCAATTACCGCATGGCAGTCACGTCTCGCTCAGTTCTACTGGTTGTGTAAACAAAGCCCGACGGAACCACAGTTTCTGAACACAAGAAACCAGTCCGTTTTGTCAGTTTTGTTTCAAGCAATGACACCTAAACAAACTTGATACCGATGCTTTCAGGACTTCCAAATTAGATCAGTTTCAGTTACTTTATACACCAGGTTTCTTTTACGGTGGAAACCAAGGGAAATCTATCGATCTGACAGCCAGTATTCCTGCGGTGATCAAAACTGTAAGTGTTCGATAATGCTCAATTTCACAATTTGACTACAACATTTTCGGATAGCTCAAAACTGAGGAAAAAAGGAACTAGCAAATATTGGTTGGAACGCCATACCAAATTACGTGAGGCGAAATGCGTAACATGACCGCACGGTTGACCCGTCACGGGTGCGTAAATATTAGTGTTCACCTAATGACTCGGGATCGTTCTTCTGATCTCTGAGCCACACGTTGACCATCGGTCCGCACAAGAACCAAGCGAATTTGCAGTGCCTCTCGACTTTTTGGATGGAATTTCAACAGTGAATTCGACCTTTCAGCTTTCCGTCCGAAATTTTCTCTCCTTTCAAGATAGAGAAAAGTGCACTTCACAGTATCCCTATCTTTAGTTTGTGAAATTTTTTGATGAAGGGACTCGATTGTAATGTATTATTACACTGATAGGTGTTCGAATTCATAAAGGTAAAAATTTCACAAGGAAAATGAGCTTGTTGTAACAATATCCGGTCGTCGGTCCAAGATCCCTGTTTTGTGAGTTCTGTCTTAGGATTGAAACACAAAACGATTGAGCAACTGGCCGTCAGCAAACTCTGTTTATGGTTAGTTATCGCATATGTCTTCTTTGTGGCTGCTTTGAGCACTGAATGCGAGTGTGCACAGATAAGGTTGTAGGGATGCTGGAGCGCCTCAACCACTGCGATGTTCCGGTGTTACGTCCAGCTAATTTGAACCGCGGAACTTCACGCTGTACGTCACGTACGACTGAGTTGTTTAAGATTCCCGTGGTTACTTAAACCAGAAAGAATGGTCTATCCAACCTTATTTTTGAACCGAGTTGAGCGCACCGAACACTCCACCATCTCTAGAGGGAACATCGTTCTAGACCACTCGGGTAATTTTCTGATTCGAGGTATTGTTCGATTGGTCCAGAACAAGACCAGGTTGTAAGTTGGGTATGAAAGCCATGTTTCACACAACCTGCATCGGCTTACATATGGATGATAAAAACGTGCACGAATTTGGGGTTGGGTAAGGTGATCACGTGAATGTGGTGTCAATGTTTCAGAAAAAAGTATCAATCCGAGTAACATTTCTCAGACTTTTCTTCTTTGGACTGATGCTTCGGTTTCGAAACGGAACAATTCCTAAAACGAACCATTTTCCTCCCACTGATTTCTTCAGTGTTCATCTGGACATTGCTGTACGCATTCTCGTTTATTCCACCGCTGTCTACGGAACGCTTCTGATCATTTAACTGAAAATCAACGTTACCTCTCGACTTACGGGTCGAACAAATATTGAAATGCCGTTTGCGGGTGAATAGGTTTCGTCCGGTTCAATCAGCCTGGTTAGCAGAATTGAATCGAGGTCGTGACTGATGATGTACCACACTTGCGATGATTGTCTCTCCTACATGTGTTATGTCTGCTGATTCGCCAATCTGTGGTATCTGCCGCTGACCCGCTCCAGTGCCTAGTTGCCGGAGAAAAAAATACTCGCA
>NW_008751662.1:205999-219180 GCF_000715545.1 Opisthorchis viverrini
GGGTGGGAGAGCAAAAGTTACAACCGCCCCACGCTGTTTAAAGGGAACTTTCTGGCATTGGTCCAGGTTGTCTGATAGGCGTTAGTGAACACCAGTCAATATCGATCGTGCCTCTATGACATTCCTGAACGCTGATCACATTCGGTCATGCTTCTGCGGCGTGCATGAACACTCATAAGCTTTTGCTGAATTGATTGAATGACTGACTGGCCTGGAATGCTTGCCGTTTTGCTGCTTCGGGTGTTCTGAGGTTACATTTAGGAATCTGACCTTCCTGTTAAAATGTTTAGGTGGTATCCTGTAAATTTATGGGGTCTTCGGTTCGATCAATGAGGACTAACGTCGTAGGAAAAATTTGGTAGGCAAAAGTACTACTGATTTTAACGGGGTTTTTTGGGTGAAGGCTTCGTTCTCAAAGTGCAAAGTGTGGATAGTGGAAACCGTTGTTTACACTGAAAACTATCTAGATAGGTGTATACCTTTAATGTGGAACTAATGTACCAACCACTTTATCCTCGTTGTGAACAGACGCTACTGTTTTTTTACATCAGACACATGGCTGTCAATCACATTTGGGGAGAACTGTGGGCTGTAGAAACCACTGACCAGACTGGTAAAAAACTGATCAATGAATCTGTCAGACTGACATTCTTGAAGGGATGGATATTATTCCAAATTTTCTTTCAGCTGGCAGCTTTTGGTTGCCTCTGTTCTTATGTTTCCGGATTAGACTATCAAGGAAACCTCTGTAGGTGAACGGACGTGAATCAGGCAACGTTTCTGTTTTATGGGAACGATGGAGCTGTTGGAGTTGGTGTACTGATCGGATTTCTAACGCATCCGGTCTGTAGGTCATCTGTTCTTCTCCACTAACCGCTAAACACCGAGGTTGGGTCCAGTGAGATCTAGCATCTGACAAGTTTTTTTTGTAGGTCTGTTGTTCAGTGCTAGTACCAGAGCTAGTACCATCCGTTTTCTGACGTAAAAGTCGCTTGAATTACTTGACAGACCATTGAATTCACCGCCTACGTGGGAGGTTTTCTGGATTTCCAGCCGTTGCGGCCGGCTTCTCCTCTCCTGCATGCAGTCCTATCTGCGGGGAAACATATTTTCAACCAAGACGTCTTGTCCAGTGAAGCATAACCTTCATGACGCATTCCGTGATGATGAGCCTGTCACTGATTGGTTATCCTCGTTTAGGTATTTTACAACTAGCGTCCGCATGGTCTCATTTTTTCAAGCTTGTTCGTCGACCCTAGGATTCCGAATCACACTGAATTACTCTATACGTTTGAAGACGCTGATGTTCGGCAAATATGAATTACTCGGTAACCGAATGCTTTGTTCTACGGTGCTGACAAAGAACAGATGGTAGTTGTGTAACCTGATCTGGTTGCCACACAAGTGTCTTGTAGCTGCGATGCAAAACAGTTGACGCACACAAAGTCACAACCCAAGCTAGAAGTCCCATTCGCCATCGTCTCAGACTGCTCTCTGTGATGCGCCGATATTGTGCCGTTTTCATCATTATTTATATAGGATCAGCCTAGGAATTTTATTTATGACGGAAGAAGGAAACGTGGTTTCATTTCGGATACCTAGTAGCAATAGGCAAGTCAAAGCAGCAAACGGGCTTGCTTCGGTGCTCAGCGCTTGGTTTGGGGAGCGCTTGCTTTACAAGGATTCTTATGGAACGCTGCAGAAGTGCTACACGTTCAAATTTGAAATTACGTTCGATAAATGACCTTCGCGTGAAAATTGGTTAGTGGGCTCATATTAATAGGTGGACATTTTTCTGGCTTCAAGGATCCCGGCAGCAGAAACTCCACCGCAGTTGCTCTAATGGTCTCCCTAAGGAAGTGTATATCTTGTAGATGCCGTCGCTCAGCAAATCAGTTGCCTAATAAAACGCCCCAACGAAACTGACTGATTCTAAACGTTGTGTCCCCTCCAAGTGCTTTATGTTATGGGCAAAACATCTACTACTTTGTGACATTGTCAATCCATTTGACAACCGAAAATCCGATCAGCCGTTTGCAAAAAATTCGTTTGAGTAGACTGAACAAAGCTCAATACAAACGGATAATAAATTAGGTTATCCAAAGTTTTTTTTGTAGGTCTGTTGTTCAGTGCTAGTACCAGAGCTAGTACCATCCGTCCGTTTTCTTAAAAGTCGCTTGAATTACTTGACAGACCATTGAATTCACCGCCTACGTGGGAGGTTTTCTGGATTTCCAGCCGTTGCGGCCGGCTTCTCCTCTCCTGCATGCAGTCCTATCTGCGGGGAAACATATTTTCAACCAAGACGTCTTGTCCAGTGAAGCATAACCTTCATGACGCATTCCGTGATGATGAGCCTGTCACTGATTGGTTATCCTCGTTTAGGTATTTTACAACTAGCGTCCGCATGGTCTCATTTTTTCAAGCTTGTTCGTCGACCCTAGGATTCCGAATCACACTGAATTACTCTATACGTTTGAAGACGCTGATGTTCGGCAAATATGAATTACTCGGTAACCGAATGCTTTGTTCTACAGTGCTGACAAAGAACAGATGGTAGTTGTGTAACCTGATCTGGTTGCCACACAAGTGTCTTGTAGCTGCGATGCAAAACAGTTGACGCACACAAAGTCACAACCGAAGCTAGAAGTCCCATTCGCCATCGTCTCAGACTGCTCTCTGTGATGCGCCGATATTGTGTCGTTTTCATCATTATTTATATAAGATCAGCCTAGGAGTTTTATTTATGACGGAAGAAGGAAACGTGGTTTCATTTCGGATACCTAATAGCAATAGGCAAGTCAAAGCAGCAAACGGGCTTGCTTCGGTGCTCAGCGCTTGGTTTGGGGAGCGCTTGCTTTACAAGGATTCTTATGGAACGCTGCAGAAGTGCTACACGTTCAAATTTGAAATTACGTTCGATAAATGACCTTCGCGTGAAAATTGGTTAGTGGGCTCATATTAATAGGTGGACATTTTTCTGGCTTCAAGGATCCCGGCAGCAGAAACTCCACCGCAGTTGCTCTAATGGTCTCCCTAAGGAAGTGTATATCTTGTAGATGCCGTCGCTCAGCAAATCAGTTGCCTGATAAAACGCCCCAACGAAACTGACTGATTCTAAACGTTGTGTCCCCACCAAGTGCTTTATGTTATGGGCAAAACATCTACTACTTTGTGACATTGTCAATCCATTTGACAACCGAAAATCCGATCAGCCGTTTGCAAAAAATTCGTTTGAGTAGACTGAACAAAGCTCAATACAAACGGATAATAAATTAGGTTATCCAAGCGAAATTGACAACGTGACATCTACAGAAACGTCGCCGAGAGTAAGAGGAATTGTGGTTTTGTGCACAAAACACAGTCGGATAGGTGTAATCATTCAGTCAATAGAAAATAGAAGAACTGCGGGAACGATTCGAGAGAATGGCATATCCCAGCGAAGGAAAAAACATCCATTCTCCAAAGAAGTGCCCGTCAATAGTTTCTACCCAAAGAGACTCACTTCACAAAGGATTCCAAATTAGAATGGGGGGAAAATGTGCACTTCGATTGGTGAAATAAGTTACCTCCTACACGTTCTCCCTTTGAAATGTGGAGGAAGCCAGAAGGATAGGTAGAATGTTTTCTGGGTCAACGGGAATATCTGTGTTAGATAATCCTCTGCAATGTTTGTCCACCTGTAGCAACCGTTTGTGCCGGTTCTGTCAATCAACTTATATGGCACTTTTCTTTTTGCACTATTGATAAAACCGGTCAAAAACGTTTACTTTATCGAGTAAAAAAGATTTAGATATTACATCTTGAGAACCGATTGAATAAGCTTATAGCAATCACTTTCCTTCAATTTTTGAGATTAAAAACGTGTGACTGATGACACGGGGACGAATCTGCCAAGACCATTGTCATCAAAATCTCGTTAATTAGATCGATGCGGCTCCTAAGGGAGGCCAGCCGAAAGAAGGCACCTTAAGGGAAGTTTGGATGGTTTGTTGGAAGCGGAAGCGAATAACAGTAGGATGTTGTTATTCTTATTTCCTACACAAATCTTCTTGTATTGTTCTCCCGTCAGCCAAAAATTTTGAATATGTTTTCCCACTATTCAGCATAAACAAATGAGCCGCCAGTGTCACATTTCGGCTCATCAGGTAGGCGCAGTCCCCGAGTTTCCATCAACCTCGCGTTCTATTTGAAACCAAATTGGGCTTATTTCGGGAAATACACTCATATGCAAGTCGATTTGGTTTTCACAGGAGACTCAAGTAAATCTCTAGTTTATGATTTTCAATTTGGGTTTAAGTAGAATACAAGGTTGATCGAAACTCTGGAACTGCGCCTACCTGATGAGCCCCAAGAAAGACAAAACCGGTAGTGGGCTGTTGGAGAGTTTTCAGTAACCATGTGAGTAGCTTTCTTTCATGAAAATATACTGCGATATCTCACATATCGTACCAACTGTGCAGCACATTCAGCTGAAGATCGTCAACCAGGGATACATTCGAGTCTCTCGTGATCACCATATTGATTTGCAAGTGACTGTATTTTTCGAAGTGAGCCGCCTGTTAGGGAAACATTTGCCATTAGTTCTGCATTTCAAGTGACTTGGAAACATTCAGCTGAAATTCAGTGAGCAGGATGACCGACTTGCACGATGTTGAGTTACTCGGTTCAACAGATTAGCTGTCAGTTTGTGGCACGAATCGGCTTACCATGGACGAAATGCCGATGCCAGTGAGGATGTCTGTTGGCGGTTGTGAAACGCAGAAACTGCGCGAACGTCCTGCACACTGAGAAGAGTCAAGCTGAACAGCTAAACTGTGGTTTCAACGTTTGTGGTGCACGTGTTGTCGAGCACCCTGATGCGGTGTAGACGTGGGACACACATGAAATTCCAGTTGTTCGGCCGAACAGATCTATCGGATCATTTCAGCAAAGAAACAAACTTTGAGAATTATATTGGGAAAGGTCAGTTTGCGTTCTTTCTCGAAATATCAAGAAAAACAACTTTCGGGCTTTTATTGCTCGTCGCTCTAGTCGCTTTGGAACACATCAGTTCATTTCTTCGTCAGGAAAAACAAACTGTTACGACGAAAGGAGGGAAAATATGTGAGATCTGTACAGCATCGTGCTGGGGACCTTGGTCACGAAATTTCATTGAAGGACCCAACCGAATTATATAGATATCTTCCAAGTCTGCGCGGAAAATATTGCAGTATGCGATAGTTCCCGTTCATATCTTCAGATCAGAATATTCGGCTTTTCAAAACACATCATTAAAGTTACTGATCACTAAAACTACGGTAGGTTTTACTTTGGCGAGCGGATAGCGCCTACGGATTACAGCTGTTAAGGTCATTCCGAACCAACGATCAGCACAGTCCAGAGCTACCGACGTCCATTAATTGTCACTAAAAATAGCTTTTATCCATACTTCTTTTGCAATACTCAGGAGAGTTTCTGGTAAATTCTACTGGTCCATCCACGGTATCGAATAGTGCAGCTCAGCTATGTGCATATCTTGTTATTGCAACCCATAGTTTCGCGAATAGGTTCATATCCTTAGCTGTGTACAGGAAGAGAAACGGCGCAAGTGCAGCTCCATTCGTTGTTGTGTAGAACTATCCCGTATTCCAGCCAAACACTATAAATGAATTATCCGGTCGCTGGCTGCCTCGTTGCAAAGAACGGCTGTGATGGTGCTTCCTGGTTTGGTCAAATTGCAGAACTAGAACTCCAAGTATAAAACACCCCTCATTTGCTCTCACTTCTGGCCTCTTTTCTTCACTCAGTGTTAGTAGCAAATCAAGAAATATGGACAGTAAGGATTGCACGTTTTCTAACAGTACAGTGTTCCTCCCTTCCACTTGTGGCTGCCGATCACACCGCTCAAAACATCATCAGATGCAGTCCACTCAGTAAATTTGACTTTCTTGTTGTCTTACCGGTCCAAACGCTGGAGACTTGTGGGCAACTGGTGGAGACCTCCAACCCTCTTATATGATTTCGTTCGAGGTGCTTCTACACTGGTACAATATTCGGTAACTCATGCTTCATACCACCGCGACCCTTTCGTTCTCATGATACCATATCCCGAAATATTAACCTGAAAGCTATTTACTCAGGCCTTCATTCGCTTGACTCAGTTGCTGCTCATTTCGAAAGAGCAGATTTAGCGAACGGTTGCTTAGAATTTCAATGGGATGGGAGAGTGGCAAGAAAGGTTTCATGCTTGATGAGACTCTTACTAAATGGGCGCCTAGATCAAGGACACCGTAAAAGCCATGTACAGTGCAAAAACTTTGATTTTGAAGTTATTGATTGTAGTCATTGATTCGGCCAACCGCGCCCTGAACACGTGTGCAAACATTGCATGAACGACTAACCACCCTAGCTGGAACCTCAGATTCGGTTGGGTCATCAGAGGTTACATAGTATTCCATGCTGCACGAGCTCGTCTGTGTCGGAAAATGCTCACGTTCGGTGCTCAACTTGCTGTTGTCAGCACAGTAAACAGCTAAATTCGGCTCACAAGTTCAACATTTGTTGTACATTAATTCTAGGTGTACATAAACGTTATTTTCGCGTCCATTGGTCGTCCTCATTCGGAACTAAATCGTAATTTTTTGAGATTAGGCTTGATATTTATAAAATTCAGAGAGAACACCACTTATCCGTAACAACCGCGATCGATGACCCGCAGGCGCTAATTCCCACCCGAAGATTCACCAGAGTACAAGCGCTTCATCCGAATATATATCGGATGGAAGCAGGGGTCTTACCGCTTCCGCGTGGGGTTGCTTTGGGATATAGGTAGGTCGGGTGTGCCGTTCGGTTGTTGGCCTGTTCGTCGAGCGTGGCACTTGGACTGCAAACGTCTAACGGCTAGGCGATATGACTAGAGCCTAACCTCCGCTATCTTGGCGGCAACCAAGTCTGGGCACATGTTTTCATGTGCATATCGAGATTGATTTACAGTGGTACCACTTCACACCTATTGAATTTACTTCTTCACAACATCACCCACGCTTGAATTGCCCTATAGTATCCAAGACGTCGACCCACCAGATACTCTGCAGAATGAAACTCATTGAGTGGTATTTTCCACTGCATACCTACTGAAACACACTGACGGTTCTGTTTAGCCCCACCAAATCTGGCACCTTCCGTAGATAGCCGGTAAAATATCTACAAACCATAGGCTATTGATTCCACGCCAGGTGGGCCAAAGTCCTTCTGTCAGAAATTCTACACTTAAAATACTAAAATGCTTCCAGTAAAAAGAACCCGAACAATACTTTCGGAATTTGCAGTGACGCTGCCTCACAGCAAAATGGTTGTCCCTGTGTTTCAGTTACTGTGGATTGTTGGCATGAATATGGCCGTTTCCATGTCTTTACTGGTAGATTACGCGAAGCTCAAAACAGATGAATGATCCAGCGGAATGATATGTAAGAGAGAGCAGCGAAATACACTCGTTTGCAAACAAATTTGGTTTTGGCGAGAGACTTACCTGGAACCAAACTGAATTTCTCGTTAATGATCTTTCCAATCAACTGAATGTGCTACACCAGGTCACCTCACGTTCAATTGGTACGATATACGAGATATCGCGATACATGTATAGACGTAATATACTACTCATAAGGTTACGGGAAATTCTTCGACAGCCGACGATCGGTTTTACCCTTTATGGGGCTCATCATGCAGGCGCAGTCACCAAGTTTCCGTCAACTATATGCTCTACCTGAAACCAAATTGCACGAAATTAGCGAAGTACACTATTTGCAAACAAATTTGGTTTTTGCAAGAGACTCATCCGGAACGCAGTTGAATCTCTTGTTTAGGATGTTTCTAAGGTGACTGAGTCTGACTGATGGTCTATTCTAGGATAGAATAACGTGGATTTTCACACATTCCGGGTAGTTTATCCCCCACTCTCGGCTGACTGAAATAAACCTCCGTATGTATTGTACAAGTCGACTTCAAGCTCCATTCCTTGCTCTACAACGGAATCATCAGTTTAGTTGTCAGTTAAGCATTTGAAACCGCAAACCCGAGGCTTTTTGAGTGGGATTGAGGAAACCTCCGGTAGGCAATCGTAGAATTCCGTAACAAACTCAATTCTTACGGACCATTACTTTGGTCGTTGACCTGTTCGCCGAAATTGGTAAACACTTTTCAAACGTTCGGTCAACAAACGTGGGACATGATATTTCTTCGTGTGTAACACATGGGCTAGTTCTCATGTTTTCAGGGTCCTTTTGGGGAAGCATAATATGAAGACCAACGACCAGTTTCACCTACTTCGACGATCATCAGATCGGGGCGCAATCTTCGATTTGCTGTCAACCTTGTGTTGTACCCAGTTTAAGTTTACTTTAAGCTGGGAATTTAAATCGGTCGTAATCGAACATCTCGTTAGTGATATTCTCCAATTGAATATGCTGCACAATGGATCTATCTTGTTCTTACTTGATCTAGTTTCGAACACACGCGCATCAAGTGGAAAAAGCTCTGAATGGACAGCTCTTATTTTGAATGATATCTACCTGAAGGAAACTACTTACAAGGTTGCTGAAAACTCTTCGACAGCACACGACTGGTTTCGACCTTCTTGGAGCTCATCAGCTAGGCGCAGTCCCCGAGTTTCCGTCAAACTTATGTTCTAATTGAACCCGAATTAGACTGTTTTCGAGAAATACACTTATTTGAAAATCAGTTTGGTTTTCACGTGTACTTGGTTTTCAAGTATACTTCAAGTATACTTCTCTCTAATGGCTTAAAATAGCTTGAGCACACACGGCTTGCAACGATCTGAGTACAGGTTACTTCACTGTGAGTTCATCTGTAGTCAGTCATTCGTGACTGATAACACGTGCCAGGAAAAAGCTTAAGTCCGTCTGGCCAACTGAATAACGCTCATTCAGTTATTCCGCCAGAGAGATTCAAAACCAACATCCTTAGAATAACCTGAGCAGAGGACTTTCAGCAACCTTGTGAGTAGTTTCCTTTATGAAAATATAAGGCGATATCACCAATATCGTGCCAACTGAAACATGAGGTGGTCTGTGTGCAGCACATTCAGTTGTAGAACATCATAAACGAGAGATTCAGTTGAGTCTCTCATGAAAACCAAATTGATTTGCAAATGAGTGCATTTCTCGATATTTTTCTGTGTATATATATGCAAAACATCAGTTCTAAGTCACGTTGCCAAAGGGGTCGAACTACCTTAAACCAACTCTTTGAAATTTGCATTGTCCACATGCTTGAATGGGGGAAATTCCAACCCTGTGGGATGACATTTATCACCAGGTTAGTTTTTCCTCAAACTTTTTTGAATCCTGATCTCCACAATGAACTGTTCCGGTGTCTTCTACACAAGTTGAGCTATCTCTGAGAGCAGCCACTCTCCACAGTGCGTGTTTTACTCTGTCCATCTACTGATACTGTGGGACCTGTGAAGATCTAAGCCTCATTTTTCGGTGTGTTCTTTTTCTGGTAAGACACTTGGAATATTAGCTAGCTGCGTTTGATTCCAGTCTATTCGAATTCTCAGCGGAAGCCTGCCTCTGTGATTCACATGGAATTGTTGGACCGTATATATCCTAAATTGTGTTTACTGAATATAGAATCACAAGGCACCTAAAATAGAAGAACAGGTATTCTGGCTACTCATTTCAATACACACAACAGACACCTCAGATAATGGCGGACAATTCAACGTTATTGATACTCGTCAGGCATGATTTTTTGCGAAAGCTCGTAGAAACGAAGGCCACCCATTAGTGGGATCAACCTCTCCCTCCGTCGTGCCTTCCCCTGCTGCTTAAAGTGACTCAATCAACATTCACTGATGAAATCTGGAATCTTCTCGGTGTCTGGTTTTGAGGAATAAGTTGAAGGTGGTAACCGATCATTGACTTCAAAATTCCAAGTTCGAAAGTTCCAGTGAAAATGAAGTAACCAATGACTGTTCGCTTTAAGATCATCTGGGTTAACTAACGCTGTTTCCCTGGGCTTCGGCTGTTTGGTTTTCTAGCTGAACTAATCGACACGAATTTTCCGGCCAGACTACTTCAAGGTGAATGGGTAATGAACTTGACTTTTACTCTTGTTAAAGTTTATGAAAACTTGATGTGAGTTCCGGACATCGATACGAGCGTGCTGTCATGTCGCCATTGTATCAGCTCGCGCTAGATCTACATGAATTGCTCTGTCTGATTAGGCGATTGTATGCACACATGAGTAATGAGGCTAGTTGGGCCAATTGATACACATGTTGTAACTATTCACAAATGCAGTTTTGGGGTTTCGCGGGATAGGTATTTTGTTCATAGTCACAGCCCTCTCGTTTGAACGGTCGTCCTCCTGTTCTGGCGTTATTATTCCGGTGAGTCCATACCAAACGGGGGAAGCACTGGACTCGAGTTTCGCTCTTATTAGAGCTCATCAGCAATGCATATCCAATGGCCGTGCAGGGATTTGAACTCCGGATATCTGACATGCGAGGCGACTGAATTTTCACGTCTGAACAAATGACTTCACGATTACTCGGCATGCTTCTGGCCTCCCCTGGCGCTACCTATTACAGAAGTTCTAAAAGTTGAGCCAACCGACCAAAGTGGCCAAGTTGTTAGAGCTCACCGACAATATCATATCATGGGCCGTGTCAAGATTGAATCTCCGGACATCTGACATGAGAAGCGAGGGGGCTACCACTACTCCACCGGTGAACAATGGATTTAGGGGGCTTATCATGCCTGGCCGGGAGGATCGGTGTGATCCGTTTGGCTGACGACCCAAAAAGCGTCCGAGTAACTGTCTTGGTTGTCAGTCAGACAACCAAGTCTGGTCGCACAAAGAAGCTTGAAACCTGATGGACATTGTCTGAGCTGGTCAATTTGATTGTGAACGTTCGATCACCAATCGATCACTAATCATCAGTGCGTTATTGGGGAGCGTACCGCGCTGATGAATTCACCTCGATTGGTGATGAAACGTTTGCAATCAAGTTGCCCAGCTCAGCGAACAAGGCAACGACCATCTACGCTACCTGAGCTACCGACATTTTCCTCTATAGAAAATTGATGGACATTTTTTATTCGCTGTTGCGGAAGTTGTGTAGTTTACTTTTGCATCCCTCTAATTTGTCAAAAGTTCTCTCCCTGTTCAGGCGCAACTATTCACCTACATGGAGTTCAAACCCTGGCACGACTAAGCCTTGCTAATTAGCTCAAATAGGAACGAAGGACTAGACCAATAATTTCCCACCTTTACAGTGGAATAATTGCGACAAGACTGGAAGTGTACCATTTAAACGGGAGTGATGTGCACGTGAGTTCTACGGATCGAGCAAACAAGTCATTCAAGGACATATGTTCGGCCGTACAGACCTGACAACTCAAACCTGTACACTGTTGGAGCGTTTGTACCAAAAACACGCGATGCAGTTGTAAACATGTCAAGCCCCGGAGCTCCCAAATTTCCGAAACTTGAATCTCGTACGTTCCCACTTTGCTATGGAGTAACCAGAACAACAGTGTTTGGATCAGAGGCTAGCCGTTTGCAAATCAATTGGGTTTTCACGAGAGACTCAACTAAATCTCTCGTTTGTGATGTTCTACAACTGAATGTACTGTACACAGGCCGCCTCATGATTCGGTTGGCACGATATTCGACATATCGCAGTATAGTTTCCTAAAGGAAACTACTCACAAGGTTGCTAAAAACTCTTCGACAACCCATGACCATCAGGTAGGCGCAGTCTTCTAGTTTCCGTCAAACTTATGTTCTACTTGAACCCAAATTGGATTGTTTTCAAGAAATACACTCAGTTGCAAATCAATTCGATTTTCGAAAACAGTTCAATTTGGGTCCAAGTAGAACATAAGGTTGACGGAAACTCGAGGACTGCGCCTACCTGATGAGCCCGAAGAAGGGCGAAACCGGTCGTGGGCCAACCTTGTGAGTAGTTTTCTTAATGAAAATGAAACACCTCTCGGAACCACACAGAAGACAAACTTCTTAAAGATTTTCCACCCCTTAATGCGACTGTATTTTCCGAAAGATTCCACGAGGAATTCGCAGAGAAAATGTGTCAACAACTAAACATGTGAGCCCTCGAGAGACAGATGGGCACGGAAACGAATGGATTTATTATACCCACTTGGATACTACAAGAAGAGAAAGCGTGTTCCAAAATCCATTCTATTCATCCCATCCACTTGAGTACGCAATGAAGCAAAAAATTCGCTGAATGGTTGGATGATCATTCATTCATGCAGAAGCACCTATCGCATTTGGTAAATGAACGAGAGAAAATTCAAGCAGTTTTCGGTGGAAAAAATGCCGAATTGTTACGATCCTGATTCTGGTGGTTGACAGAAAGCTTCAGAAAATTTTGCGTTAGGTCACTGGTACTCCTCTACTTGCTACTTCCTTTTTGTGTCACGTGGTAGAAATCTGCACCGAAAGGGTGCCGCAGCTGAACAATTATTTTTTTTTTTGAATTTCAATTCAAAATCAGCCGTCTGTGAAACGAGAATTTGGGGTCTTTTCGCCTCATGTTTTCTTGGTTCGTCAGTTACGCAAGGGTGTGTGTGTGGATGTGAAGCTGATTGGAATCAAAGCCTTGCAACTACACATGATGTCTTGACACAACCTTTACTTGGAGTAAGGTAATGTTCTACTTCTTGCTGTATTCTGCTTTCACAAGTTACCTTTTGTAGGTACCCTGGAGAAAACTAGGTTCTTCAGAGTGATGCTTGGATAGATTAACCTAGCCTGAAAACAAATTCCAAAAAAACAATATGACAATGTGGTAATTCTACGCAAGTTCGGACACAATCCGTTGGCGCGATTTCACATGAACGCAGAACGATGTTCCTGCCTCAGCTTGGAGATCTCCCTGTTCGTGATGCTGAAGTGTACAGCGAAAATCGATTGTATCCCACCCAAATGCGATGATCATTCGAACCGAATGAAATCGTCAAATTCTTCAATCAACATCTTAGTGGAAAGTAAGTAAGTAAGTTAGTAAGTGAAAGCAAGTTTGGTTTTGCGAGGGACTCATCAGGAACCCAGCTGAATCTCTCGTTTGTGATGTTCTCTCTCAACTGAATGTGCTGCACCAGGCCGCCTCGTGTTTTATTCGCTACGATATTCGAGATATCGTGATA
>NW_008751662.1:219471-231749 GCF_000715545.1 Opisthorchis viverrini
TCGCTACGATATTCGAGATATCGCGATATATGTATATTCGTAATGCACTACTCACAAAGTTGCTGAAAATTTTTCGACAGCCCACAACCGGTTTCGTCCTGGTTGGGGCCCATCAGGTTCGCCTCATTAGGCGGTCATAAAAGTTGATTAGGTGAACCTTTACGACCGTTTTTTATCTAAGATAACACCCATGGAAGAGCGAATATCACAGAGGGAATATGCCTGTGAGCTGCTGATCCTCTGTTGCCTGCAGGAAATCCGCCATTCTGAAGGACAGGTTTCCATTGTTGCCCTTGATAATGGACGGCTCAAGTAACTCACTTTAACCGACAAAAGCTTGCCGACAGCTGATTTCACTTGATCATAAATGGAAGTTTAAATTTCAAATCTGATTTTGAATTTCAATTCACGGGAGACCGACCTCAGTTCTGTCGTCGGCTATATGCAATGCTGGTCACGCTTGAGTTGTTCGCTAAGCTGAGCGACGTCGGTAAAAATCCTTCGCTTCAAGCAACGTTATCGGTTCGTCTTTGAGCAGCGGAGCACGAGGCCGCACAATCCTTTGTTTAAATCTTCATTGCCCGTTAACTCAAAAGTGATTCGCCTGCTTCCTCATTTTAATGTATCATCTGGAATGATAACACATTTCGTTTACATTCATGGAATGTTCCATGCTCAACCCGGAAACCAAAGTGGGTAGACGGGAATCGTGAGCGCTGATCAGACTCCTCCTATTGGTGTATAAATATCTATGGAAACTGGGCAAATGCAAGATGAACAACCTGGGGGCAACCTTTAGTTTGGGCAAATTCATACCGATCACCTCTCAATGGGAAATAGGCGCCGGTTCTTGTCTGTCGGGAAATTCTAAACGATTATCGTAGATTACGGCTTTGGAAGTCCCACAATCCAGGGTATTTTTGGTAATCGCGGCTAGTAGGAACAATGGATCAAACGTTCGGACTCCAGTCCGAACTGAGTGACACTCACACACAAACTTGTGGTCCAGCAATAAAAGAATTTTATGATCTAATCTAGTGTCCGTCTTTTGCGCGCATCCGGGAACTCCAATCAATCTTGAGGGATCAATTAAGCCGTTTGCGATAACTCTCCATTCACCGAAACCGTATTCCATTGTCTCATTTACTTTTATCCCAGAGTTGGATAATTTATGCAAGAACACAACTGAATAGATGATGGCCGATGGCTTACAAGTAAAACAGCCAAACAGTGAGTGAAAATGAGGGATTAGGAAACAGAGTGGAATTGCATAAAGTAATGAACTTACAAGTAAACAGTCAAACAGTGAATGAAAATGAGGGATTAGGAAACAGAGTGGAATTGCATAAAGTAATGAATTTGCCTGAACAAACTGGGGCTGGACGAAGAGGCCTGCTTTTATCAAAATCTGCGACAACAATATTCAAACAAAACTGCTGAGGTCTGGGGAGGCAGCTGTTCTGGAGCAGTAATCACACAAATGCAGCTGAATCCATAGAAGCGGTTTTGGAAAGGTTTCTCGAAAAGTGACCAACTAGCTGATGACGGGGGTTCAAACTGTTTCAAAGATATTCGTTCTGTTCTCCCTGAGTTAACAGAGGTTCTGAGGATATGAAAATTTCGCTGGTGGAATCTTTAGTTCATTGATCTGTCGCTCACTAATCCTTTCCGCATTCTGAGGGGAGAAATATCAGGAGCTCATCTGTGTCGGGGTAACTTTATCATTAAAACTAGAAAAGTTATCAATAAAACGGATACCCCGAAACTTCGTCGCTGATAGTGCAGTGGTTCGGGCTGTATCAGGAATTCTGTGTGGTGCGATCAAAAATTTGCGAAAACTGTGGGCTATGTTATGCTCGCTTCACCCGACGTCAAGCTGGGATCTTTCAAACAACGGTAGAGTCTAGCTTCCGTTAGGTATTTCGTTAGAACTAAATTAGTGTGCAGATGAGAGTATTGGACGAATTTTGTCCAATTTGGGTTCGACAGGATCGGTGAGGTTGATGGAAACTTGAATCGGGCACTGCGCAAATCTGATACGCCCTAAGAATGGCGAAACCGGTCGTGGATCGTCAAATTGTTTTCAGCAACCTTATAAGTAGTTTCGCCGCAACTTTTATCCTAATAATGACTTCATAATAGTTTTGTTGACGCGTGGGCAAAGTGTAGCGTCCAGGCAGTCTCTCCTATTTTGCAAGTAAAGTTGTTTCCACAGGGTTGGACATTTCAGTCAAAATAATAGCTGACTGGTAAACCCATTAGATGAATGTCCATCCAAAAAGCAAGCCATTCTTGCACAGGGAACAAAGTAACTGTAGCGGACACCATTAGGGTTGTCTCTTTTACATAGTAGGGTAGTTGTTGAATCCGTTTGCTTTACATCAAATGTCCGCCGTGTTGGCATTGGCTCATTGAAAAAGTTCGATAAGCTAACATCCACGATATCTGGCTATCGCTTCAACCCATAGTCTTTTCACATCCTCCAGGACGAAAGGAAGAAGGCCAAAACGATCTCGTGGTCTTTATTCTCCGAAATCGATTCAGTGAGTCCGGTTCTAGTGTCCTCAGCTATTCTTGGCCGCCCGCCCAATTAATGTGCCGGGTGGGGTTGACCTACTCTCATGAGGTAAGTATGGGCACTGATTGGTAGCCCATCGCATGGGAACAATACAAGTCGATCAGAGATGCCAACGCTAATATGTTTTATTCAGTTCATCTATAGAATTAAATGTGAATTAAATGTGAATTAAATGTGAATATTCTTGTTCAATCTATTTTACTGCTCCGACCTTGTTATTTTTTCCCATCATGGCACTACAAGAGATCATACCTCTGACAAATTAGCACCTATTCAGTTCCACGACAGCGGTTCTTTCTAAAGCAAGTCTAGACATTTCAGTTAGCAACTGCTAGCATGTCTCTGTATTGGATACTCAGCGGCCAGATTGTTGAAGGGCAAAAAAGGAATGGAATGCAGACATGTAATTTTTCAGCCCGAGTGCTCCGAAATCAAAATGGGGATTAAACATCGAATGAATCTTGATTTGTTCCAGTGAGCTTTTCGCCGCGCCAAGCAGAAGGCTCTTCAAGATCACTTCATTTCTGTCTTGGAAATACGACGCAATATCTTGAAATATTAGGTCACATGACGTCTAACCTATTCTATCCGCATGACGGTGGATAGACATGTAGGGATAAGATACCTTAAGAGGTAGGCCCTCAGTTTCTTTTGTGGATTGATGAATACAATTCTTTTCAACTTCCATGCAAGTAACACATCACCATATTCTGCCGTGTTCAAGATTACACACACAGGTTAAGTCTCCACAGTAGGATACAAAATGAAAACGGAAAGCCAACGTCACATCTGTTTTCCTTGCATAGCATACTACTAATAAGTTTGCTGAAAACTAACAGCCCCCTACCGGCTTCGCTTTTGTTGGGACTCAGGAAGTATTCGTAGTCCCCAACTCGACGTGGTCTTCTAAACTTACGCGAGTGGCGAATTATTCTTATTTGCAAATTGATTCGGCTTTAACGGGAGAGCCAGAGGGGTCCTTCGTTTATGCTATTCTTCAACCAGATGCGCTGCGCAAAAGGCATCTCATTTTATAGCTAGCACGATATTCGAGATATTGTAATATTTTTTCTTCACACTACTCATAAGTTTGTTTGGAGACTTCTCAAATGAAGTTAGTCGAATGCCGGTCATTTACTGCACTCATCCCAGTCTATCGTGTTTTGATGAGCGGTGTTGATGCACCCTCTATCTCAACTCTGTAGCTCTTCTTTTGTCCACTGACCGTTCTGGCTTTGAACGAAAAGAAGGAACGGAATTTTCTACGAGCCGGCCAGGAATACAGCGATATGGGACGAAAACGCACATGCATACATGCATGCATGCATGCGTCCGCGTGTGCAGGGCGGCTCTACCAATATGCCATTTGATGCAGATCCATTGGGAATTTGAAATGCAGTGTGTTCTGGATCGATAAGGCTTCGTTCGTTGGTTCAAATTTTGTAACGTTTAAGAATGTTAATTAAGTGATGTNTTTGTAGCGTTTAAGAATGTTAATTAAGTGATGTGAATTTCGAGCGTCGTGATTACACTTGATATTTTATTCCCAAGGGATGGTCAATCAGGATGTTGGCAGAATTTGTACGAGGTTTGCGAGAATCCACATTGGAAATTGCGCTTGTTGAACTCACGAGGAGTTTTAATCCCAAAGTTTTAGTTTATTGGTCTTTCTTCAAGTGTGACTTTGCGGATGCCATGAATCGGGTTTCGGAAAGCTATATAGGGACCACGGTTTCTTTAACCAATCGAAATCTGTGATGACGTTTTTAGGTCAAGAACGTAGATAAATCTGAAATAGCTAATTTCACGTGAACATCGCTGATGATCTTGTGTTATTGGTCGGCAATCTCAAGTGTTCGTGCTATGTGCAAGTTTTAAATGATCGTTGCACTGTTCTGAAGCAACGCAGAAATCGCTGGGTCGTTCCTCACCACGAATGGGGTTTATGGTACGAGATTCTAGGTTTTTTGTTCATCCATTAGCTAAGACAGCTAAATATATCCGAATCCAGAGTCGCTAGCCTTGCGTTGCCTATTACTGCTATTGAGAGGTTGAAGGAAGAGGCGATGGCCCTGTGTGAGAGATATCATTTCCCCGGATCAAAGACTTGAGGTCATCGCCCATTCGGAAATGAGGTTACCTCATACGGAAATGTGTTACAAGGAGAGCGTATGCATAGGTCACTTTTTCATCTGCCCAGAGTAGCATGCACTCGCTCATGTTGTACGCAGCGTCATCTCAGTTGAGTAAACACGCGTAATTTCAGTGTTATGCTGAATAACAAGTCTTGCTTCTTTTCTAAAAGTGATGTCACTCACGAACGTCATATAAATTAAAGTTGGAAAATGGGACACTCCAGAGTAAAGGAACAACTACAGGTAATATACAATCCACGCTTAACCTGAGATTACTCTCTTGGTGAACTTTACTGCCGCACTTTCGGAACTGTCGCATGGAAGGTGTGCCATTATCGATATGGTTATTGATACGAGACATTTCTGAGTACAGTCTGATGCCTGTGGTTGAGATTGGTTGCAGTGTAATCGCATTCAGATTGTTCCCTGAAAACGACAGATTGTATGTGTCTGAGAGTTAATTACGAGAGTCACGCTCTCCTGGAGTTAAACTGACACAGATCAACCAAAGAATCACACTTTCGTCGGCAAGTTGAACAGTTATTAATAGTTCTAACTAAGATAATCAACTTCAGAAATATCAGTGGGATTTCGGAGCATCTAGACACATATCGTTTGTCTGTTTTCAGTGCTCTGTGCTCCAGTAAACTAACTGTTTTCACTGATTGAGCCGAATCCTGACTCGAGCGAGGTGAATGTTCCTGGCAAGCCCCAGTTTGAAAAACAAGCGTCTGCAACCGGCGCTAAAGCACCTCTTTTATTATAAGGCCCATGACCAAATCGTGCTTCATTTTATCCTCAGGCAACACACCAACCCTTACCAGCAGGCGAAGTAAAGCGGAACCTCCGAATAGTCTTCGAGGGTCCTTCTCGTCCAGTGTCAGAAGTTCGCGAGCGGAATTTCGGATCTTGGCGAGCCTATACTTCACCCGCCACACCTCACGTTTGTTTCGAAGCCCATATTCACCTATCAGCTTCAGCTTCTGATCTAAACGCCGTTACTCAAACGGCCGAACGAGTTGTGTAAGTTTTTCCAAACACTTTTGGGGCTATCCAAAAAGCAAACCACGCCTGGGCAACGAAAGAAAAAAGGAAACAGATATCACGTGTGCATTTACAGTGAGCAATCCTCAGTTCATTTTAGCTCATCTATTCCTTCTATGTTATTTTATATTATCTGATTGTCTTCCAGCGAGGGATCAATGTTTCCTCATCAAAACTGTCTCTAGGGTCTAAGTCGTCAAAAATCCGCTGCACGAACTCCACAGTAACCTAGTCACTGATACACGAAGAATGAAATTGAATCAAACAATTCTGAATTCCGTATAATCTGGGTTCAGCTGGCACATAAGGTTGACTGAAACTCGGTTCGCGCCTACCTGATTAGCCCCAAAAACGGTCAAACTAGTGGACCGTGAGCTGGCAAACCTTACGCTTAGACAACGTACTGCGATGTCTCGAATATCGTATCCACTGAATCATGAAGCAGTTTGATGCAGCAGAAATCAAAACGGGAGGTTTATCTGGGTTTCCGGCAAGTCACCCACGAAAGTTGAACTGGTAGGCGAATGAGTGCAGTTCGCGGACCAGCCAATCGTTTTCTAATTGGGTGACCAGTGTACTTCGTATCCTTGGTAAACTGTACCTCAGTGCTGAACAAAAGTAAATTTTTCAAACCACTTCTTGAAGTCCTCTGGCAGCAAGGCTTGGGTACTCTAATCGATTATGTCCAATCATCTCGAAAAATTTACAGAAACAATCTTCAGTGGTACTAAATTAAGGCTTAATTCTGTCACAGCTGACAAACTGCTAAGGCGTTTGTAGGCTGACGTAAAAGAACACGTGATGATGTCACGTTAACGCACGAAAAGGCTGTAATAGTGCACATTTTCAGGGACAGCCGTCTTCCGATTGGAGTTCCAGACCAGACAACATTTTAAAAGTTGCTTACTGACGTCTTTTTACTTTATAACTCTGTCTAGTTTTTCTAACCTCTCTGGACCATTAATCATGGGAAATTTAACACACATGTATGGCAAATATACCAAGGAAAAAAAAGAATTTTGGTCCAGTCCAAGTAGATCTATCAAGCCTTTGGTTTTTTGGCCAACCATTGATTTATTCTCACAACAGCTGGTTAAAACAAAAAGTCACACACCTAATTTAAATTCCTCAGCTGTTCTAATTGGTCAACCGTTGCCTGGTTTTATGAGAAACAGCTTGAAATTCTCAACAATAGGGCCGTCAGTTTTTGCTTCCTCCATTCCGAGCCGATGAACTCCGGTAAGAATGAAAACGCACGTGCGTGTTAGGTCTACGGAAATCGACCGCGATGCGACCTTGCGAAGCAAGATTCAGCGCTTCGTAGCCCAAAGTGATGAATTGAAACGCTAGAGCATTTGAAATATGGCAGAACAAGCATGCTTTCATTATCAAACAGTTAGATTGCAACCATGAATCCTTTCGCAGCACGATAGAAGGGGATTGACCTTTTTCGGCTACTGTTTTAATAATCATGCAAAAAACGACTTGTTTTCAGTGAAATTCTGATCAGAGAAAATTCGTGTGAAGCAACTCTCGTCACAGCTACAGAAGAGATCCTAGCCAAATGCAACAGGATGTCGCCGTTGAGCGCGTTCGTTGCACTTAACGAGAGGACTTCAGCGGAGAGACACCATGGGGATTTGATTTATTGATTATTGATTTATTGATTTATTGATTATTTACTTATTTGCTGTTTTATTGATTTTTGCACTTGGATACAGCATTTCTGTTTGATAGGGATGCCCCACACCAAAAAATGTAGAATACGTCCTAATTTCTTGCATAAACTCACTTTGAGAACTCACTTGTGAGCTCACTTTAGTAATCTAGGGCAATTTAGCTAGTCTCGTTTGTGGTCAGATGACGTGGCTAATGTTGTCGTGATCCAAGGGTGACTCCTGTCGCCTGAAACGACTGTTATTCTGCTTGCCGACGGGCAAGAAAAGGGGAACATCCGAACTACAAGGGAATAGGAGGTAAGCCACTGTCAGGTAAGGAGCACAGCTCGGAACAAGTAAAACGTTAGGAAGGGGGATTAAGTGCCTAGAGCAAGTAGTTCCGTGCAAGGAAACACCTCCATCCGGAAAACATGGTTTGCAAAGTTCATTCAGAGAAAGCACTGAAGTTCCGGAAAGTACTGCAAGGAGAGGCTTTGTACTCGGAGAACAGCTTTAGCCAAAAAGCTGGTTTGAAAGGTTCTTGATAAAGTGCGAGATTCGATGGAGAATGTTGTATAAACTGACAGCATGTGATCGATCTGATGTGGCAACTGAATGGTGGTGAATGGCGTTCGGACCGCGAGATATATCCAACATGGATGAAACGATTGATAAACTACTATGCAGGTGAGCTACACTGTGTTCTATACTGCTTAGTTTTTATCGTTACGAAGCGTTTTTCGGTCCATGGGAAGTGAAGTGCCTCGAAACTAGGAGGTAACAGAAAATAGACAAACGGCTATCTCGTAGTTACCAAACTTAACCATAAACCTTCAAGATGTTACTTGTGATATTAAGCAGTGGGATCGGCTACCATATATACATTTTCCATGATATGGACAAGGAAGTTTTCTCAATGCCTTCACTGAAGGGAGGATGAGTGTTTGTCTCATACTGTTTCCCAAATACGAAAGCTTAGGAATAAGCTCGCCTAACCTTGGAGCAGTAATTATGGAGGAAAGGATGTGTCTAGCTTCTATCCAAGCCCCGACAAGGTCACTCGAATATCCAACCAGGTTTGAGCCCATTGAAGGTCGTCCCGGATCTAGGGCTAATGACACCCGTGCCAGTTTCAGTACAGTCACATCCACTGCCGATCAATCACGAGACTACACACTCAAAGACGAGGGGAGAGATTCGCCTGAGTGTTTTTTTCTTCGCTGAACGTGTGCAAATGAGTGCGTGTTTTGGTGGTGTTTCCGACACCTGAGCGAGGCACTCGGAATTTCGGAGGTACGTGTCGTGCCGTAGGTGGATTGTGCACACCAACCGACTCGTGGAAATTACACTTTTATTTCTAGTCATGTGGTAGTGTACTACGCGTCAGGTCACATGGTACACATCACGCGCTGTCCACCGCACGTTTAGCAAAGTCACTGTAACAATCAATGCGGAAGAGCTTATCACTCCTACTAGGATGTTGTTTAGCGAGACGAAAGTGAACTGAACGCGATTTTTGTACGTTATTCTGCTTGTCGTGTGTAGTTTTTGAAATGCCCTCGAGTGCACCATCTTGATTAGTTAAACGGTGACAGTTCACGGCTCTGGTTGGTACATTGTTCAAAATTGTGTATCGAACCTTGCTCCGTCTATAAGTATGCCCAGAAGACGTCAAAAATATGGTTTAAACGTGATCAACACACCGTTTGAAAAATACAGTCTATCGGGCTTTATTCCACCCCAATAAGTTATGCGGCTTGCAATGAATTCCGGAATGGTCACCAGAATCATTGTCGTCGGAAGCTTAACCTCTCGACTTTCTAACGTCCTCAGCGGTCATGGTTTTTGACAGTAGTGATTGAATATCTGGCTGTGTGTTGAACATACGGGAACATATGGAAAAATAATTGCTCTCCCTCTGGATTTACTTTATTACTCAAGTGGGAAACTTGGTGAGCTCCATATTACTTTGCGGATTAGAACCCTTGCCGCTGCACGCTGAGAACGTCAAAAGACTTTCAGTTTTTGAACATCGATGTCTTCGGAGCCTTGCCCGAGTCTGGTGGGAACACCGGATCAGCAATGATGAAGTACGTCTAATGGTATTCGAGAGAAATAACCCACTCTCTTTAGATGAACTGATCACACTGCATAGGTTTCGCTGGCTTGGTCAGGTGCTGCGTATGCCAGTCGACCGACTTCCTCGAAGGGCTCTTTTTGCACAATCGCGTGAAGGGTAGAAGAGAGCCAGAGGCGGTCAAACAATGACTTGGCAACAAAGTGTGAAAGCCATTACCAGCAAACTCAGCCACACTGGTAATTGCCATCTTCCTGGATTGGAATCCCGAGACGGTCCACATCAATGGTTAGACACATTGCCAGACATGGCCCAGTCGCGCCCTCAAAGGCGCTCTTGCATGCAAGATATTGCTTTCAATTGTCTCTTCCCAATTCCCCCACTTAACAGTCTACCTACAGTGCTGTATTTAGGCACTAATTTATCACCTCCCGTCTCCAATGCTCAGCTACCTAACCCACCTGCCTAAATCATTGGTGAACGGAATCATGGGGCAGCTACAACCACTGTACGACAAGAACGAGTATATTACAGCTGACAGTGATGATGGTGCTTTCAGAATAGAGTCATTATAACTGTAGGGAGTGCTGATGAAGTTGGTGGTCAGTGATAAAGTCATTGGCGAACGGACAAACAAGATCACGGACTGAGACCAGGTACAGTAGTATCACATGCTTGAGCATTGATCAGGCCATTTTATTGATTGCTGTTTGTTTCACTCGTTCTATCGAGGACATTCAATTGACGAGTCATATGTTTCGGCAGTTGCTTTGGAAGGAATTGAAATCTAGTCACTAGGTTGAACATTCCATGGTCTCTGGTCACCACCTGTGAGAAAAACGCTTGCACTTTCTGCACGCAAGGTCATGGTACCAGGCCACGTCCGTAGTAATAGTTTAAATTTTAAAGCAAATTCCCCGGTTTCCTTTGCCAAGAAAAAACCTTAGTGGTGAAAGTAATTATATGGTCGCATGCGGTTCGGGTTTCCACGTAATAAATAAGAGAAATAACATTTCAGCTGCCATTCCAGCCGAAGGAAGCACCACGCGGGCTGAAATACTGCCAGGTTGCTCAAGTCTGGACAGCGGAATTCGAGAGGCAGAGATCAGGTTCGAACCACGGACCTTCCAGTTAGTAAATTCGCGCTCTCGCCCCCTCCCCTCACCCGGGTTTCTACGTACACTAAACTTCCTATACTATAGACGACAAAATTGGACACTCACATTTTTGCATTCAGTGGTTTCGGGAATGTAATGTCTTCTGGTGGACTCTATCACAATGTAATGTTCCCGGAAGTAGCACGCGAGACTTCGAATGCCAGAATAAAATGCATGGGGGAGTAATGCCCAGGATAAAGTGTCCGCTTACCACAAAAAGCCTACTATCCAATCAGGTAGCAGCGAAAGTTGAAGGTTGTTTTGCCAGGCATAACGTGTAGCCAAAAACGATTGAGTAATATTTGATCCGTTTTAATGTGGAAAGGGGTACAGGTTTCAGATAAATTATCATCAGCGAAATTTAACCTCATCTCACAACTTTTGAGTTTTCAGATTTAAAGTAAACCTGTGCCAAGCATCCCATACTCAATGACTCAATATTAAGCAATTTTGAGGTCACGTAGCCCATGGGCACTTAACTAATAGGTTGCTTCAAGTTGTTTGAACACCACTGTGACCCAAATCGGCGCTGCTCATGAGGTTGCTGAGAACTCTTACGAAGCTCACGATCGGCTTGGCCCTTCTTGGGGCTAATCAAGTAGTCGAAGCTCTCGACGCTAGTTTTCGCCAACATTATTGTTCTACTTGAAGCTAAACTGAACGGAATTTGCCAACTATTCTCATTTGCTCACTAATATGTTTTGACGAATACAGCTCAGTCTCTTGATTTTACGATCGATTTCTTTAACTGAAGGTGCTATCGACCCATGTGTCAACTCTCACAGTTAGGGAATTCGCATTACCAGCCCAAAGCCATTAATAAGCCCAAATAAATCAGGTAAAAAATCATTATAATGTAGATTGTGTAGCTGTGCATCGTGCGAAAACTAGGATTTATGATCCTTGTTGATTATCATACTTAGTACATGCATATCGTTATAGAGTTGACAGAATTAAGCTTTTTGTGGCCTGGCCACATTAATCTCTCATTTAGTGACCATAAATAGCGGCGCTCAGTTCTCACACAATGGAATTGAATTTCTGAAAGTCGCGACGTGTTCCTGGTGGGTTAAAACGGACGGGCAATTGAGTTCAGCAAACCACTCTATACTTTTGAGCCCCATCCAGGCATCGCCGGGTCCCAGTGATGCTAGAAGAGTATTCCACCAGAATTTTCCCGCCACAAGTGTGATTGCTTCAGTGCAGAGTGAAATTTGATGAACTGTAAGAATATGAACGAATATTAGAGTTTGAAATCTACCACTCATAAGCTTGCTGAAAATCCGTCGACAGCCCACGACCGGTATCGCCCTTCTTGGGGCTCATCAGGTAGGGTCGCAGTCCACGAGTTTCCGTCAACCTTATGTTCTACCTGAAACCAAATTGCACAAAATTAGCGAATATACACTCATTTGCAAACTAATTTGGTTCTTTCGACAGACTCACATGGAACCCAGCTGAATCTCTCGTTTATAATGTTCTCAGGCAACATTAAAAATATACATGTATCGCGATATTTCAAATATCATAGCGACTAAAACATGAGGCGGCCTGGTGCAGCACATTCAGTTGCCTGAGGACATCGCAAACGAGAGATTCAGCTGGGTTCCAGGTGAGTCTCTCGAAAGA
>NW_008751662.1:232300-259118 GCF_000715545.1 Opisthorchis viverrini
CTCAGGCAACTGAATGTGCTGCACCAGGCCGCCTCATGTTTTAGTCGCTATGATATTTGAAATATCGCGATACATGTATATTTTTAATGTTGCCTGGGACCATTATAAACGAGAGATTCAGCTGGGTTCCATGTGAGTCTGTCGAAAGAACCAAATTAGTTTGCAAATGAGTGTATATTCGCTAGTTTCATTCCATTCGCAAAGGTTTTGCAGCGAAGCGCACTGTCGCCCAAGGGGCCCCATAAATAGCCGCTTACTCGTAGGGTTCTTTGATGCACGTGATATCGATCTTGGGAAGCAAACACCTCAATGCGGCATAGATTGTATCTACAGGTGAGAGCAGTGACAGCATTAACGTCTCCCCCCGGCCGTAAGTCATTCGACGCAATTTTCTTACTGATCTGTAACATTACTTCCTCCCCCTTCTTCTAACAGGTTTACGCGCGCACTGATGCCAACAGAGTAACAACAAAAACCGGAGAGTTTCATCAAGATGCCGCATAATTCAATGACCCTCAAGTTATTAGATGAAGAAAGTGTATTGTGAAAGCTCCTTTGAGGTGACAATACCACTTGTTTAAATGTACACAAGATTCGCGTCGCTTCAATCAACCAGTGTGTTTGAAAATACCTATTATTTCTAGGTGGAAGCGTGGATCAGGGAACGGAGTTGAACGCTCCGTGCGCCACATTCTGTGGTCTGTACCATGTTCTCAATCAAAACGTGTTGTATATTCACGTAAGCTATGTTACTTTTTGTGGAATTTTGTTCGCATTGCTAATAGGAATGGTTCAGATGCATATATGCCCTATTCTGAAACCAATCAAGAAATATATACATATATATACATATATGTATACATAAACTGTCAGGATAGATACCAGAATACAACCCCATGGACGTTTTGTTTTTCAAATTGTCAGAAAAACTTGTTTCTGGTTTTCCGATTAGATTCGAGTTATGTAATGCTTTTGTTAGTTTAATTTCCTGTTCACATCGATTGCAACATAAGGCTTGGATATGTGAATTTTGTTTTGTTGCGAGCAGAAATCTAAGCAACTCGTAATCCACATGATCGAAATGTTTGATAGGCAGTTATATATATATATATATATATATATATATGCTTAGTGCAGCGCGAAATTCTTTGTGTGACTGCATTCAAACCAAGCGAAATCAGGTTTGTAATTAAAATCGTGAGTCACGCGTGGCATTCGTTTGTTTGGCGTGAGGTGAGTGGTAAAGAAATATTCATAATTCGGTGTTATTAAAGTCGCAGTCAGGTAGGCTCGTTGAACAAATTTGGGAAGTGATTTCTTCTTATTTGTAAGGGAAATTCTTACCTCCCGATTTAAACTGTTTGGCCGTAGATGATTCGACAGACATACCAGTGAAAGGAGGAAGGCCTTCACTTCGTAGTTATTTATTAGAAAATGCCAACTGAACAGTTACAGACCATCGGACAGGGAATCAAAACTCTCAAATGCATCTTGTTTACAAAAACTGAATATCCATCTTCCCCTTGAACGTGTCTTCCTGGATATTCATTGATTGTCACTCAAATCCAAGCACATGTGACTCCACGAATTCCTCAATAGATTTTAATTTTCAAAGGACGCAAAGCGGACTTACGAGGAAATATACTACTCGCACGCCTTCCCCATCAGTAGTATCGCCGTTACACCAGCACAACGTGTTGTGGCTTGGAGTTTGGTCACACTTTGTATTCCTCCAGATCATCGAAGACCATATGTTGGGACTGATATGTCTCGTGAAACACTGCAGAACAGACTACTTATAAAAAGAAAATTCTAACACCCTAGTTTGAAAACATGCCTTCAGACTAAATTGTGTCCGGCCTTTTGATTAGACCGAAATCAAGTTCGAATCCAGTTCGTCTGTCGCGACCGGTAGGTCGACCGGTTAAAGACAGTCGTTCCAAAAGACTAACGCGTTCGAGGATGTGTTATCCTGACACTTCTCTGTGAAGGGTTGCTCATGAGATAATTTGGCTCTAGGCGTTGTTACCAAAAACAAGAAAAAATATGAGGAATTCGATGAGACGACAAAAACCGGCCGCTCATCCTTGGTGTTGTGGAGAGAATCCTAATGGAGGCTTTATTCTGTAAGCGAAGCCAATCTATGCTGAAAAACTGAGCAGCTTCTCATGGTTTTTCAGCACAGATTGGCTTCACTAGCAAGACGAAATATCCATTAAGAGGGAAGTCACGGTTGACGGTAGTCTATATTGAATATTTCTACTCCGGAAACTCATCCACACCGGCAAGTTTATGCGTCGCTAGAATTAAAGATCTAGGCAAAGATGACCCCGTGGCGGTTATCTGTCACTGTCAAATTCAAGTATCTTGCAACTCAACTATCACTGGTGGTGCAATAAACACAAGCGATCGAATCACCGACGCTTGTATCGCTACTCGGTCGCAAGCAATCCGATTAGCTGAATTGCAGCGTAAATTTATAAAATCCCCACCAGAAACAGAAGAGGGAACCCTCTCCGTATACCACTGTTTTCGGCAAGGCATCACTTGACCAACCGATGAAATCAACTGAGAATAAATAGAAACTTCGTGTGTAAGGAGGATAAAGAAAGTACCAGTGCTCCAAACGATAAGATTCACTTCAGGTGGGATTCGTTGGAAGGTCGTTAAAGTATGTTAAAACAGCTTATAAAAAATAACTACAAGTGATTGCCAGGCTAGTAGTGGACAGTTACACCACAAATCGAGAGAGAGAAACTGTGTACTGATAAACAAGCCATCAACCACATTGAGATTTGGAGGCCTCGCTGAGAAGTTTTGAGTAGATTCCCTGAATCATTATAGCGAGCTCCCCGGAAGAATCGTTGATATGAAATTGGGGTGGATGCATCCAGAACCAGTAAGAGTTCTTGCTGTATTGCAGTCACCCCATTCTGGAAAGAACTTTGTGAGTATAACAAATCGATTGACTATAACAACTTGTTTCCACGGATTGGAACAGCGGAAACATCACATTTTCTTTTAGCTTTTTGTCTGATTTGTAAACGTTTGCAAATGTGTATGAAGATCGATAAAACCGTGATTTAAGCGGCCATAACCAGTTGAGAAAACAGAAAATCTAATCGTATCGAAGTAAAATACAAAATCTCGATATCGCGTGCAATTCAACACGTGATCATCAGCTTTGTTAGCACCTTGGGCGAACTTTTTTCACTTGCGCTGAATACCAGGAACCAGTAACACAACCTTTCACAGGAGCAGTAATACACCATCCTAAAGAATGATAGCCTGTGTGGAAAAAGTTCGGACTACTTGCTGATTTCACTGCGTTTCTCAAGACAAAACATTGGTGATGCACAGGTGGTAAACTGGAATGAATCTGTACCAGCAGAGCATCACATTTGACGAGTTACAGCAGTCTTTATAAAAAGGGCCTCTTCACAAAGGAGGCATTCCTTGGAGAGGTCATAAAAATTTTCATTTCTTTTCCATAAAGGCCTTGTAAGAAGCGAGGAACCATCCCTCCCTGGAACAGACGGGTGTACCAAGTTCAGGTACGTCCAGCGCGCGCTGGTACGATACTCTTGCATGTAAGATGTCCGCAGTTGAAACCTCATCATGACTAAGGATGTGCACTGTTGATGAGCTCCGATAAGAGCGAAACTCGAGTCCAGTGCTTTTCTTTTTTTTGCTGTAAGCTCACCGGAATAATTGCACCAAGGCTGCTCAAACGAGAGTGAGTAGTATCTCATGACTAACATATCTTGAGTAAACCCGCTAGCTAGGAAGTTGAAAAAACGAAGTGAAATATTTCTATTAGAAACAAATATTTGGAAATACAAAGACTGGGTTTTTGTTCAGTAATTCTGCGCACCCTTACGGAGACAGAACGTGGCGTAATTTGAGGCAACCAGACACACATGTGGAATATCACATGATGTGCCTATCGATCGAGTCTCATGTCATGTTAATCGATACCACACCTAACCCCTTCCATTAATGATTCTGGTAAAGTTAGATCATCCGCAGCGTTCTAATAACCAGGGCAAAAGTTTTCTAAATGGAGTACCACTTGCCTTAATTAACGTGTAACCATTAGTATCAAGACACGAATTCTAATGTCACGCTGCTGTTGTGCCAATGATCTTTGGTCCCGGGCATAAAGGCAACACAACCGCCTGGGAACATGGGGTACACTTATGTGACGAGCACTTGAAGCGACAAGTGTGTGTGGGGCGACACTAAAGGTTAGAGCTTTCACCACTATCAGGTATCAGATAAAAGCCCGACTAAAAATCCGAGGCTTATCGCGAGGCATTGTGTGGTAGAACTGATTCTCCGCCCTTCAGGAGAAAAACTTTGGTCAAACTGGAGGAACCAAGCGGATAGAAGTGACTCCCACCACCACAGAAGGCAAGTAACCTGGTAAATTGTCTTTTCATACCACGCCACAACTTTCGAGGACCTCCCAGGGTGAAATAACCTTTATTCTAGCGCTGCCAAGGAACCTGCTTGTTCAGTAACGTGAGACCTGTGCTAGCAATCGGTTTCTTTGTGATCATGCATCCGTATACATACATCTGGTCCTTTGTACCAGCCGGAGAATGTTATCTTGGGACGCACGGCAGGGCAAAAGCGAGTGTGGATTGCCAATTTCACGGACAGAGGATGACAAGGTGTCTTGACCACCTTGTTGCGAAGTATCGATTTTTTTGTATCTGGTTCGGTTTACAAACATGACGTCTTAGTCATTAGTTGGAAGAGACATTTTCATTCTACCGAATAAAACATGCACTGAATATTGTTTGTTCCGGAACAGTTGTTCTCGTCATTTCTACCATCTTTTCGAGCTACTTACATTCACCTAAGAGGCGGCCAACACAGTAAATAAGGGCGAAATTATTTGGTCCCATAGAGGGGCGTTTTACTCCTAAATTTGCACTCTTAAGTAGACGGTGTTGACCTATGAGAGTCGCCTCAGCGATAGGGCGACCCCCCAAAAGGTCTTAGTTTCGTGGACCAGACGATGGGGTTTTGTGAGCGTATCAACCCATTCCACTACTGTTGTGTGATGGCTCTAACTTCCTTCGTTCGGGTGTCATATCGCATATTTCCAAGACAAACGGTTTGAGGGCAGCAGTCACTTGCCTGAGGCTCCTTAAAAAGTATTGATCAGAACATGAGTAGCTCAAATCAACCGTCCCTCAGAATCAGTCACATTCTTGGCCTACTTAGTGCATGCACGTGGGGCCGACAACTGAACGACATCAACTGTTGAACTGAGCTCCACTTGGCCTAGACAAGTGAGATGGGTTTGTATTTATGCGGAACAGAAGAGCATTTGTTAACTGGGACAAGCGGAGTTCAGCGGAAGGTAGCACGACGTAAAATTTCTAGTCCGTTCACTGGTTTGAAAACGCTTAGGAAATTCAGTCTGAGTCGAGTAATGACTCAAATCTTGAATAACGAAGATGTTCTGTTACCCGTAATTTCCTGAAATCCGACGCTCCCAGTGATGGACGTAAATCTTTTATCGCTTGAAGGTAAACTACGAAAACGTATACGGTGGGTCACTGGCCCATTCAATCGCATTCGGGGTGTGCTTGATCTAGGGGCTCGGCTCGAAATAGCTCAGTGGTTAAGGTGTGAACTTACTGACAGAACGGTCCGTGGTTCACATCCAACCTCAGCATCTCGAACGCTTCTGTCTAGGCTTGGGAGAGAGAGAAGCGGCTCAGCATGTCACCGAAAACTGTTACAGCTGAGCGTATATTTGCGAACTACACTCATTTGCAAACTAATTAGGTTTTTCAAAAGACTCACCTGGAACCCAGCTGAATCTCTCGTTTGTGATGTTTCCAGGCGACCGAATGTGATGCACCAGGCCGCCTCATGGCTCGGTCGCTACGATATTCGAGATATCGCGATAGATGTATATTTGTAATGCACTACTCATGAGGTTGCTGAAAATTCGTCGTTGGTTTCAAGTAGGATATAAGATTGACGGAAACTTGAGGAGTGCACCTACCTGATGAGCCCCAAGAAGGGCGAAACCAGTCGTGGGCTGTCGACGAATTTTAAGCGACCATATGAGTAGTGCAGTACGAGCGTATATTTGATTTGTTAATAATCGGTCTGCACAGGAATCACATAAATGCACACAGCGTTAGGCCATCATTCGATTAAAGAAGTGTGCACGATCGCATATCAGATAGCTGTATACAGAATCTGGTGGAATATGCCTTTCGGTTTTGCACTGATCCTGAATGTCTGAAGGATAAGTTTCTGGGGTCTTCCCTAAAAATGTGGCTTTCCTCCAACTCGAAAGTGAAGCTCAAATGTAATCCTTGCCTTTGTTTTTGCATGTCAAACACTGTTCTAGTGAGGACAAGTGGAGAGTAATATCGGAAACACCTGGATCAGGCAAAGAATACTCGTCTTACCTTACGAGGTCTAAGTTTGGACCACACATCCACTGTTTGTAATCTGCTTAATATCTAATCCTGTCGGCATCGACGTGTTGATTAGTGCACAGGAGCATCAACTGTCACTATCAGAACTTTTAAGTAGTCTAATTCTGTGGCACTTCACATGACCTGTTTTCTTTTTTATTCCACTGTGCTAAATGAGATCGTTTTCTTTGGTTTCTCCCTCTAGAGTGTAAACTAATGAATCTTGTGAGTACACTGCGATAAATTTTGTGAAACCTCGGAATGTTGGAAACTTCCTGCTACCTGAGTAGTGTCTCCTCCGGAAGAACCAACTTCAGGTGTCGTGTGGCCGACTGCTGTCTCGGCTGAATATGTGTTGTACGTAATACAGAGATAACTGCAGCAAACTGATCGAATTTCCATATTTTGGGCTTGGTTTTACATCCACCGAGAAGCGAATGTCCAACAGATCTCAACGAACATCTAACCTGTCCAGGATACAATGGTCAGTCAGCTAAAAGAAAATAAAAGACGGATTTCGATTAGTGACCAAACTGCTGTAATTGGCAAGCGTGCTGACAGCCCTAATTGCCGTGTAAAAACACTTTTTAGAGATGTCTTCCTAGAACCTGCTTGGTGTGGAATATAATTTAAATTTGCGAAGGATAACACACTCTTTGACACAACTGGTTTTTTGTGTGAAAATCGGAGCACTCAACTACTCAAGGGTTGTTGACGTTTGAGGATGACCCACAAGTGCCGGATGTGTGGAGAGGTGACTGTGCATTCATTTCCTGTGTCATTTGGTTTCCGTCTCGAAATCCAATGTCGCTAACGTATACTCCAGTCCGACGACACAGCATGCGACAATGCTCAAAACAGGTCCATAGAACTCCTCTTCAAAGAGAACGTCTGTAGGCCAGGTCGATCAGATGAGTGTCTTCTGCTGAGTTGGACAAGTTGGTCGCAAAAGTTTCGCAAACAATGGAGACCGCAACAGCAGTGTGCAGAAGACTGGCGTCTAACTTGGCGGTGTGTCAGCGTTTAGGCACTTTTTGGCCGGCGGGTGAACTTCAATCACGGCTTGTCGTTTGGATGGTGGTTCCGGTTAGCCAGTACGAAGCTTCACTCGAAGCTCCCCTCCTCATTGTGGACAGAATGACGTGAACGGTTATTTGAATACTACACGGAATTACAAGAAAAACACGTGACTTTTGGTCTTCACGCACAGATATTGGTTGTGCGGTTTCGGGCTATATTTGGATTCAGTAAAACAAACGACCTGCCAGCTGTAGAACTTTGTACGAAAGAGCTTGAAGTTGTGGTAAAGTTGAATTATCCACCCTGAAAGATGAGGAACATTACCAATCGTTTTTGTCCTCGATTGAATAGCATCGACGGTGCGTAGCTGGCCCGACTTAAAACAGTCACCTTGTCTTGGTGGTTGGGCTACTGTGATGCTAAGGTAGTGCAAGCTATGTCGGCTGAAACTCCGTCCCTAAAGGTCCACTCATCCCAGGAAGGCCAACGGCAAGCTGCCCGATGACGAACAGCAAGTCCCAGTACTGCAATGTAGCTCTTATTTCGTTTTGGTTTGGAGGTGAGTTTGTACTTTCCTCTGTGACAGGAGTGTGAAGGTAGTTGGCCGTTCTTTCAGGCGACCAGTATTCACATATTTGTCATTTATTTTTGAAGACCATGGTCACAAACATAAAAAGTCAGTGCAAGCCACGAATGCGAAAGGGTAACAGGAGAATATGAGATAAAATAGAAAATTCATGCCACCAACAGTTGCAGTCTGATGAGATGAATCTCAAAGTGTGTAAAGATTTTGATATGGAAACACGCGTCTAAAGACCAACAACAGAAGAAAGGACAAGGCGCGGTAGGCACTAGCACAGTCAAGACTCGCACATCAGGCACAAAGCGATCGTCATACTGGGTCTGGTGTGAGATTAAATGGCAAAAATGTACATTCAACGCCATGTGCCACGCATAAAAGTGTCATAAGTACGCAGGGAGCCCACAATGCCAAGCAAACACAAGTCACTGACTGCGACCTTAGGAAGTCCCAGTCCAATAACAGCCTTAGCGGACTGAGGAAAGCAGATCCCTCGATAAGATATGATCATCGGTTGGTGAACCAAAAAGTCGACATCACAACCGATGGCATGTAGGGCTGAGATTATGGTGAGGGAATATTCATCAGCACCATACTTCTGCTCCTCCTCATTCCACACAGTTCCTCCGCGCCGATCCGAGACCATGCTGACGTCTAATACAGTTGCACGGCGATCTCGAACAGCGATTAGGTCAGGTTTGATGAACGACGTCAACTCCTCGAAGATGGTGTAACCCAGTCGACGGAGGCGTTTTAACCCGATTATGATGAGCACATCTGTCGTCATGCGTCAAACTCTCCAGAAATAGAGATAACACCTTTCCCCCTTCGGAAGAATGAAAACATCGGGCATCCAACGGGTGATCGTATGACCAGCGAACTATGCAGTACGTTCGAAATGAAGTTGTAGCCTACCAAGAACCCAGAGACTTTTCAAATGCATCGGTTATGTAAGGAAGCATCAAATAGAGATGTCCAGGTCTTTCTGCCTGCGCCTAGGGGTTAAGCCGTCCTCGGAGTCAAGCGGGTCAGACTACTGAATGCTTGGCCCAGGGAAGGGTCACCAGAAAGACTGTACTACTCATCGCTTTGTGATCTGAGTTGAACAAAGTCACATATTCTCCCACCGTGGGCCAGACTTCTAAGAGAAAAAAGCAATTTCGGTTGCTCAGATTAACCCGTACTCTGGCCTTGGAGACTGGGTAGTATAATTCTCCCTTACAACTCTCCGTTCACTAACTAACCCCCGAGTATCTGTTGGCACTTTTTGGCCGGCGGGTGAACTTCAATCACGGCTTTTCGTTTTGGTGGTGGTTTCGGTTAGCCAGTACGAAGCTTCACTCGAAGCTCCCCTCCTCATTGTGGACAGAATGACGTGAACGGTTATTTGAATACTACACGGAATTACAAGAAAAACACGTGACTTTTGGTCTTCACGCACAGATATTGGTTGTGCGGTTTCGGGCTATATTTGGATTCAGTAAAACAAACGACCTGCCAGCTGTAGAACTTTGTACGAAAGAGCTTGAAGTTGTGGTAAAGTTGAATTATCCACCCTGAAAGATGAGGAACATTACCAATCGTTTTTGTCCTCGATTGAATAGCATCGACGGTGCGTAGCTGGCCCGACTTAAAACAGTCACCTTGTCTTGGTGGTTGGGCTACTGTGATGCTAAGGTACTGCAAGCTATGTCGGCTGAAACTCCGTCCCTAAAGGTCCACTCATCCCAGGAAGGCCAACGGCAAGCTGCCCGATGACGAACAGCAAGTCCCAGTACTGCAATGTAGCTCTTATTTCGTTTTGGTTTGGAGGTGAGTTTGTACTTTCCTCTGTGACAGGAGTGTGAAGGTAGTTGGCCGTTCTTTCAGGCGACCAGTATTCACATATTTGTCATTTATTTTTGAAGACCATGGTCACAAACATAAAAAGTCAGTGCAAGCCACGAATGCGAAAGGGTAACAGGAGAATATGAGATAAAATAGAAAATTCATGCCACCAACAGTTGCAGTCTGATGAGATGAATCTCAAAGTGTGTAAAGATTTTGATATGGAAACACGCGTCTAAAGACCAACAACAGAAGAAAGGACAAGGCGCGGTAGGCACTAGCACAGTCAAGACTCGCACATCAGGCACAAAGCGATCGTCATACTGGGTCTGGTGTGAGATTAAATGGCAAAAATGTACATTCAACGCCATGTGCCACGCATAAAAGTGTCATAAGTACGCAGGGAGCCCACAATGCCAAGCAAACACAAGTCACTGACTGCGACCTTAGGAAGTCCCAGTCCAATAACAGCCTTAGCGGACTGAGGAAAGCAGATCCCTCGATAAGATATGATCATCGGTTGGTGAACCAAAAAGTCGACATCACAACCGATGGCATGTAGGGCTGAGATTATGGTGAGGGAATATTCATCAGCACCATACTTCTGCTCCTCCTCATTCCACACAGTTCCTCCGCGCCGATCCGAGACCATGCTGACGTCTAATACAGTTGCACGGCGATCTCGAACAGCGATTAGGTCAGGTTTGATAAAAGACGTCGGAGTAGGTTCTCTCAACTCCTCGAAGATGGTGTAACCCAGTCGACGGAGGCGTTTTAACCCGATTATGATGAGCACATCTGTCGTCATGCGTCAAACTCTCCAGAAATAGAGATAACACCTTTCCCCCTTCGGAAGAATGAAAACATCGGGCATCCAACGGGTGATCGTATGACCAGCGAACTATGCAGTACGTTCGAAATGAAGTTGTAGCCTACCAAGAACCCAGAGACTTTTCAAATGCATCGGTTATGTAAGGAAGCATCAAATAGAGATGTCCAGGTCTTTCTGCCTGCGCCTAGGGGTTAAGCCGTCCTCGGAGTCAAGCGGGTCAGACTACTGAATGCTTGGCCCAGGGAAGGGTCACCAGAAAGACTGTACTACTCATCGCTTTGTGATCTGAGTTGAACAAAGTCACATATTCTCCCACCGTGGGCCAGACTTCTAAGAGAAAAAAGCAATTTCGGTTGCTCAGATTAACCCGTACTCTGGCCTTGGAGACTGGGTAGTATAATTCTCCCTTACAGCTCTCCGTTCACTAACTAACCCCCGAGTATCTGTTGCCTACCTCCTTCTGATTCCCCTGGCTGTCATCTGTCCAACCGTTGCTTGCTTCTACCCAGTATAATGAATCGAAATCAACCCTATTAAATTCAAGGGATCTGTTACACTTTCGGCGTCCATAGTTTGTGTCCAATTGAGCAACAGGTATGTGTTGCCGGACTCAGGCCAGGGTTGGAGGACTGGAACCCGTAACCCCCTAGCTTGGCCCTTAGTGACTGATCGGTGGTGAGATTTAGTTACCAACTGGCTATATGCGAAGCCATCAAGTTTTTGTTTGATTATACTTCTCACCGAACCTTCACTTTTGTCCAAAGTACGTTGCTCGGAACACCGCCGTGTTTCGATTTCAGTAAGTTACAACGGGAATGTCTACGGATAAAATTTTTACATCATAGGCGTTTGAGTAGTATGGATGTACAACAAACTCCTGGCTGATCTTATAAACCTCAGGTAAGAATATATTCAATATACCTTCTATCAATTTCCGGTCATATGTAGGCAGAGAACTGTGTGCTATCCTTTCATATAGCAGATAGTCTGTGTAGCTGGTGCGATCGATTGACTTCCAAGCCAGAGAGCAGATAGTACATACCTGATTCAACCCGAGTTACATACCCACATATCCGGTATAAACGTCTCAAGTATGCAGTTGCCGGAGAAATACACTCAGCTCGCTCTAACTATTCGTCTCTACAGGGTCAGCTATCAGCAGAACTCACACCACGCAACTGTGGTTCTAATGAACAAGCAACGTCTTATCTACATCGCGTGCATGCTCGACTAAACGAAACAAATCGAACTGAAAATGTCTAAAATCAACAGCCCGAGAGAAAAAAACGCACTTTCACACGATTGTGTCATCATCAATTAGTGTTAGGCAAACATGGAAGGGAAGTCACACAACTGGGCGCATCACATTGGACGATCACACTTTCAAATGCTGATTTGAAGCCTAGAAAAAGATGGGGCGTGAGAATTCTTGGATTGTGATTAAAAAGTAGAAGGAATAAAACGCTTCAGTTGGTTATAAACGGACTACATGCACTATGAGGAACAAGTAAAGTATCAGTTAAAGTGCATAACTTGTTGTTTTGCTTGAACGTAATACACTACTCATAAGGTTGCTGAAAATTCTTCGACAGCCCACGACCGGTTTCGTCCTTCTTGGGGCTCATCAGGCGGACCCCGAGTTTCCGTCAAACTTATGTTCTACTTGAACCCAAATCGGACTGTTTTCAAGAAATACACTCATTTGCAAATCAATTTGGTTTTCACGGGAGACTCAACTGAATCTCTCGTTGATGATATTCTACAACCGAATGTGCTGCACACAGGCCGACTCATGTTCCAGTGGCACGATATTCGAGACATCGCAGTATATTTTCATAAAGGAAACTACTCATAAAGTTGCTGAAAATTCGTCGACAGCTCATGACCGGTCTTACCCTTCTTGGGGCTTATCAGGTAGCCGCAGTCCCTGGGTTTCCGTCAACCTTATGTTCTACTTGAAACCAAATTGCACGAAATTAGCGAATATACACTCATCTGCAAACTAATTTGGTTCTTCCAGAGACTCACTTGGAACCCAGCTGAATCTCTCGTTTGTGATGTTCCTAAGCAACTGGACGTGCTTCACCTCCCAGCGAGAGGTGGTTGAGACCCTGGTGTCACAGCAGTGTATGCTGTTCACGCGCCTGTGCCTCAGTGACATAAAGTCAAGCCAGACTACGCCTGGAAATCGACGAAAACTCCTATTTGGAACCAAACCCCGAGACGTCGATCAACACATCTTACTAGGCCTCCACAAACAGCCAAATGGCCAAGCTCTTGGCTTTGCGTGCTTGCTTGAACAAAGTTCCCGTCTCGAAGTAATACATGAAGTGGCAACGTGCAACGAAAGTGTTCATCATCCCAAAGAGTAGGCCATTGCAGGAATGGTTACCAGGTAGATGCGTGTTGCCCATTTAGTTGGTTTCCGTGCCCACGTCGGCATTCCATATACTAAGCTTTAGGCCGAGGCAGGGTGCAACTATGATTGCTTCTAAGTTTACAAAATGACTGCCAAGTTCGGCAAAACCACAGGGACCATCCACATAAAATTCAATGGAGGTTCTCTTGGCAGATCTAAATGCCAATCGGCGGCCGTTGCTAATCCGTCATCCTAAAGTCTTACTTGGAAACAAATCTGTTCAGGTTTATGTCGCGCGTGACCGCGCTGCCGTCAAGTCCTTCTCAGGTTGATTAGCTCTCATTAGCTCTCTCCCACCACAATCTGAGCGGGCAGCCCGCTGATGAGAAATCCTCACCGCCTATCTGCATATATGCTATAGTGAAACGAACTCTGATGACTGCAGATAACGTCCAAACACTCATCCTCTGGAGGCCACCCAGTGGCAATCGGCTATTTCAAGCGTACTGTTTAAGATGTCTACATATTCAGTTGGGCTCAAGCAGTTACACTACAGTTGGTTGTGAAGTGGTCGATAAAAGTGATGACATCTTCCCCCGTTATTGCTTTGGTGGATGTCGAAATCCGGGACACCAGGACCCCAGCGTTGTTAGCTTTGGCTCTATAAAAATGAAGCTTAAGTGACTTGCAGTGAGTTGATCGTTGTGGCAACTACCATTATTCTGCCCGGAAACTGCTGCGAGACTTGTGGAGACCATCACATGAGCTACCACAAAAGGTACCGTTAATCGCGTGACGTAATTATTTGTTTCCCTATTCCTCAGGTTAGTTCATCGCCCTTCCGTGACTGCTCAAGTTTCAGGACTGAACCGTTCCATTTTATACAAAGCCGACTCTACCTCAATCGTTTTTCTACAGACGATTTGTTTACATTTATTTCTGGACTTGTTGTTGAAATTTTGTCCCACTTTGAACTGAACAACAATTTTCCCGCTTAATTTGTCCGATAGCACGCTGCCCTTCGTGTGCCATCCTGTGTTGCTAACTGCTCAAGGTTGAACCTAGCGGTAAGCCTTTCTTTAATTCTCCTCACGATTTACTGTTAATTTCCTATAGAACCACGGTCTACCTATCTATACTGTCTGCCCAAGTCCAATTCAATATATTGTTCACTGCCCAATTGCGACTACTGAACAAACGTAGGTGAAGTTCATAGAATTCGGTTTCGCCGCAATTATTACTGACCGTCGGTTGTTGAATTAGACTACCCGTTACCTGTCAGATAGGACACCTAGATCGTGCGTTTGGGCTAAGTAACCAATTCTTGCTTTGAGATCACGGCCTTTGCAAAGGATCGCACAGGTACGCAAAATCAAACAAAGTAAGGCCAGTTTTTGGTTTCCATGTGAGCTTCCACGGTGTGATACAGAGACAATCCAAAAACTTGTGTCACATAGGGCCATAGAGTTGTGTCGATAACGAAGGTTGAAAGGCATTTTTTGGCAACGTGATCAGTTTGGATTTAGTTTCGAACTTGGTTGCGCATACGTATTAGTAAGTGGTGACTTTCTTAGATTTTAGGAACACTTAAGGTTGATTTTGTGTGGGTTAGAGACTTCGCCCACTTGATGAGTCCCAAGATGGGCGAAACCGGTCGTGGGCTTTCGAAGAGTTTTCAGCAACCTTGTGAGTAGTTTCCTTTACGAAAATACTTATCCAATAAATTGAGGACATGTCTTGCATTCGGAAGCAACATAACTTACATACGTCGAAAATCAAGTGTTTGCAAGTTCGGAATAAAACCAGGCTGCCTTCTGATTGATAACTTCGGTAACCAGCCATCTTCCATCTCAACTCATTCTGAGCATTTATCCACCTACTGAGGAGACAGGAGTTCATTTCAAACCGGGACTTCTTCTCCCTTTTGTCGAACCATGGTGCCATTAAGCAGCATTCACCCAAAAACTTGTTTTAACCGATTGAAACATGGTCGACTCAGTATTTTGCTGTTTGTTTGTCAGGCGCGTGAATTCTTCTGATTTGCCATCGATCGAAGCGCACACTGCACTGAGGTCAGCTAATCGCACTCTGATTGTTTGCAGTCCGCATGTGTTGTCATAACGTGAGGGTCAGATTTGACGAACCTCGTGTTTCACCTTGAATGTTCACATTGTAACCATCGCGACCAGGCAGATTTCATCACTGCGCTAGCTTCACTTTGCTGCTGCACGTGGCACTTCACCTACACGCTTTTTGTTTTTTGCCTGTGGTTACGACATTTACTTAGCAACTGCAAGAGGAAAACCACAGATTCATCAACTTGGTTTAAAGTTATTGTCAAACAGGCAAGTGGTAGTAACTAATTACAATAGGCTAGCACTAACTATGATTGTGTAGCAGGAAATAGATGTGGAAGAAACTACTTATAAGGTTGCTGAAAACAGCGCTTCAGACGGTTTCGCCCTTCGATTTCGGGCTCATCTGGCAGGCCCAGTCTGTGACCCGAGTTTCCGTCAACCTCGTTCCACTTGAAATTCGCGAAATGCACATATATACACACCAATTTTACGCAATTGAAACCGAACTGAATCTCTCGTTTGGCAGAAGGAGTCGCTTCTGCTGCAAAATACTGGGTTAGCGGCCGTGGTGAGTGCAAGCCAATCGATGTGAAAAGGTCATGTTCCGAAACAAGTACTCTTGACTGCACTGAAATAACGACAGTCAGCGGAACAGAAGATGACTATGGATATTCGGGGACCTTTCTGATGAGTCTCAATGGGGGTAAATCGATCGTGGGCTACGGAAGACTTTTCAGTGACCTTACGAGTAGTGTGTTCCGTAATGGGAAGAAGCACTATTTTACATTTGCATGGAGTCTTATCACGGGGGAATGGTGACCCGTAGAACTTTGCTGTCTGGATAGGCTGATCCAAGCACAACTGTCATGTCATATGAATCTCAGTTCTATATTTATATTTGTTCCTTTGTAACACCATTTCGGTGCCTAGCTGCCAAGCCACTCGAAGGAAGCACGAGGACCGGGATACTGCCAAGTTGCCCAAGCCTAGGCAGGAGAATTCGAAGGGGAGAGGTCGGGTTCGAACCCCGGATCTTCTGGTCAGCAAATTCACGCTCTAACTACTGCGCAGTCCCGCCCACAATGCATCTCAATGTTATGATCCAAATTGGCCAACGCTGTTCGGAATTGAGCAAACCCGCAACTAAACCATAGGAATAAACCTGTCTGTATCGTAAATACAAAAATAATTGTCATCATCAGTTGGCAAGTACCATCAGAGACTGAATCCAAGATTTACTGCGGAAACTGTTGTAACGATGCCGAAAAATGAAAAGTGGACAACAACCCAGGAACCACTCAGGTTACCGTTTCACACAGTGAGTTCCTTATTACGCATTTCAAATTTCAAAATTTGCTTTGAGTCGCATGATTACCTAGGTAACATTCTAGCTGTGACTAGATTTCTTCAGTTCTCGTCCAACGACATTTACAACTAAACATGTTTTTTTCAACGTTCGTAGCGCTACCTGACTGGGAGAGGCAGGTCAGCCGATCGACTCAACCAAAACACTCACTGGGTAGTTGTTCACGCTATCCAGGGAAAACGCATCACATTTGTCTAGCGAGAGTACATTGAAGGGGTCTCGCGTATATCATTTCCGGAGTTGAAACTCCGGCACGCCCGAGGATATCCACTGCTGTCGAGTTGTAATAAGTCCATCCTGTGCACAAGAAGCACTGGTCCAAGCCCACAACCGATCTCACTCCATTTGTCATATGATCTGGTGTATACGTTCATTTTTTTGGGTAACCGTGCCTTCTACAGGGGTCTTGGTGATGATTTCGTGGATACGCTCTGCACGATGTACTGAAGAATGTCGCAGATATCTTTGTAACGTACTACTCATAAGGTTGCTTAAAATCCATCGACAGCCCACGACGGGTTTCGCCCTTCTTGGGGCTCATCAGGTAGCGTCGCAGTCCCCGAGTTTCCGTCAAACTTATGTTCTTCTTGAAAACAAATTGCACCAAATTACCGAATATACACTCATTTGCAAACTTATTTAGTTTTTTCGAGAGCCTCATCTGAATCTCTCGTTTCTGATGTCCTCGGGCACCAGGCCACATCATGTTTCAGTCACACAGACTATACTTGGTCGTGCGATGGCTTCAGTTGCTTGGAGATTATGGATTTTGTGCAGTAATGAGCGGGCACTGAACAACATTATTGACAAGCTCATTGGCGAGCAAACGGTACTAATTAGGAACTTGGTAGCCTCACTCACGGTGGGATTTAGTACTGAAGGGACTAGTTGCCTTGAGGTGGGTAATATGAAACGGGGGTTGGAATCTGGGAGGCAGTATTCAGTACTGGTGGTAGACGCGTAAATCGTCGTTGAAAAATGTCCGAACGCACGGTAGGAGGTACTGTATCAAGCTCAGTGTAAGATACGGAATGACTTTGGGAGGAGTACATGCAGTTGAACGTAGAGTTGTCGGCCGTGTTATCTTCTGAATCGGCAGGTATGGAGGTGGATAGGATGCAAAAAAGAGTGGAGGCTCCGGAGAGATGGGTGGGTGCCGAAAATGGTGTTCAGGCGGGACGAAATTTGGTGGCTTGGGTGGTGGAAACGGATGAGGGTCGGAGCTGGTCACGGGTTGTTGTGAACACGAGTTTTTTCCAGGCACGTGGTGTGTATAGCTTGATGTGTTTCTAAAGGTTGCAAATGTGGGGCTACGCGTGTCTTTGGAGGAGGCGGAGTGGGTTCTTCAACATTCCAGACCACTTGTAGTCAATGCGGATGAAGAACGTGGAGTTAATGAAGTGGATGATTTGACTCAAAGATATTCATCTGGCTTCTTTATTGGGATAGTTTTCTCACAATCGTATAGAATTCTAATTATACCTCACGTTCCTCAGCGTTCGCTCCTCATTTAGCTTTTTATATGTGTACTGCTCGTTTTATTCAGATGTTACATGTAAAGAAACCGGCAGATGGTGATTCTAATGCATTCGGTGTTTCCGAAAAGTGGACAGTCCCATTGAGTTATCTCCGCCCGGTAGACAAAACGGTTAATTTAAAATGTAACGCGATACTCACAAGATATACACAGTCCTCGACTCGATTTTTCCTCCATCTTATGTTCTACGTAAACCCAAACTGGACTGACTCCGACAAACACTCTGATTTCCACACAAATTTGATTTTTGCGGAAGACTCAACTGATTCCAGCCAAACCTCTCGTTCATGATAATCAGCAAGTTAATGAGTAGTATGTTCTGTTCAGACAATTATCACGATGTCATGAATACCATGCCAATGATGCGGCCTGGTGCAGCACACTCAGCTGAATCAACTGGATTCAATTGGGTCTGTCGTCCAAACCAAATTCTTGGGTAAATGGGAGTATTTACTGAAAGTAATTTTATTTCCGATGCACCAAAGAGCTGTGCAACGGGAAAGTATTAGAGCTTTTGGACTTGAAGAATACAATCTTCCGTGAATTGCAGTTTTGGTGTTATACTCTACAGAGGACCTCATGTAAGGCTTGATTTCTACATTGCTCTAGAGCGAGAACGCTCAAATCGCATAAAGAGGGAAAACACTGAAGATGAATGCGGTGGGAGACAGATTCGTGCCTTCCGTGAATTGGTTTCCTACTGGTGGAATTCCCACCGGGATTGCTTCAGGTCAAGCGCATGCACCTGGAAGTCTTACGAAATGCGTCCAGCTATTCAGGTAGCAATTGAGCTCTAATTTGGGATGCTGAAAGCAAGCGAACTACAACATTGATGTAGAAACGCAATGATGGTGAATTTGATGAGCACATAAGCGGCAAATGAGAGTTGCTTGCATGTTTTCATCTCCGAGGTTCGCGCAGCCGTTTGAATCCAAAGGGATTCTCTCTGCAGTATCTGCGCACTTCGAGCCTTCTCATCAGCTGTTATCAAGCATGTCTATCGGACACCTATGATTTTTCATGTACTCTTACTGTTCTACTTGTGTACTCTATATATTTGTTTGCATGTAATCAAGTTATTAGGCGCATAAAAGAAAAAAAGCATTCTTTGATTGTAGACAGCTTTCAAGCCTTGAAAGCTGTCATCCAAATATCACTGGACAGTGTTGCTCGGTTTGTAAATTCTCATGCTGTCGATTATGTCCGTTCCCTGGGACGTGTTCCTTTTTTTTGACGATAAACGTTTATCCTTTCTAGTCGCCAACCATGCCGAACAACAGTATTCCACTGTCGCCATTTTTTTAACCAGTCCTAAATCGGACAGTTTTACGACTCAGTCAAGATACATCATCGTCATATTTGCCTGCTGAATAGCACGACCAACGGATCACGTGCCCAATCATTTTCAAATTCGCTGGTACCATCCATGGTGAATATATACTTGCGCGAATCACTAGTTTCGACAATAAATAACAAAATATTGTTTTCCGCGGCGCCATCTTTACAGTACACTTGTTCTACTTTGGCGCCGTGATGGCGAAAAATATATTTCCGTCTTCGTGCTGCACACAAGATGATGTTGGTGTGTTTCATTTCAACCGTACCATCATTGCCGGTAATCGTGGGAATTAGGTGCATACCTGGAGTTGCTGAGACAAAATTCAATGCAGTTATTTCCCGAAAAGAAACAGCACTTTTCTTCAACCGTCTGTCGAATTACTTTGCTGAGGAGGATTAGTAAACGTGAGGTGGGGGGCTATAGATAGCAGTGTTTTAGTCCCGTTGGACTGGACCATGTTCACGATTCATCCCATTCGTTGATAGCTAATCCCAGCGTGTTTTTGGACAATCACTTGGTCCTTATCAGATTGGAACAATCACTGATTATTGTTCGAGTTGATATCTAAGTGGAAACCAGGAGGGGTGTGTCTGCTTAAATACGGATTTGTGCACAAGAATTTCAGTAGAACAAAAGACATAGTGGGAAAATGAACGGGACTCAATTCATACTATTTTCTTGTAGATAAGGGAATATTTTAGCGAATATACACTCATTTGCAAACTAATTCGGTTTTTGACGGGAGACTCACCTGGAACCAAGGTGCATCTCTCGTTTGTGATGTTCTCAAAGATATACAAAGATACACATGTATCGCGATATCTCGAATATCGTAGGACTGAAACATGAGGCGGCCTGGTGAATGCAGCACATTCAGTTGCCTGAGAACACCCCACACAAGAGATTCAACCGGTGAGTCTCTCGAAAAACCAAATTAGTTTACAAATGATTGTATATTCGCTAATTTCGTGCAATTCGTGTTCAAGTAGAACATAAGTTTGACGGAAACCCGGGGACTGCGCCTCTACCTGATGAGCCCCAAGAAGGGCGAAACCGATCGTGGGCTGTCGACGGATTTTCAGCAACCTTATGAGTAGTACATTACAAGGGAATATTTTCTCCGTAAAAAAGGATGTTTGGATTTGGTGGTGCAAATGTCTGCCTAGGTGAATCGTTAACAAAAATGATGTGCGATTCTTCGTTCGAACCCCGGTTAGTGGCTGAACACTAAAGGCTGGTGCGATGGGATACGCTGATGACTTGGGACACATGTGTGACAGCTATACAGTGCTTTCTAGGTCTTTCGGCTAAAGTACTGACGCAGACTCCCATTATTCTGGTTTCGCACATGTATTAATTATGGATAAACTAGCCTGAACAATCATAGAGAACTGGCGGTTGTTTTATATCCTAAAAGAAGCACCGATCGATCTTGCAGTGATTACTCCTTCGGGAAGCATAGATGCCTGTTTGCACGTCAAACATCTGAATGTTTGAGGCTGTTGGTGTCCACTGGGATCGCGTTGTACACCAGAAAGTGATCTCGCCCTTTGGTTTTTCCCCCAGGATCCAAAATTCACTACACGCTTGAGGAAAGAGTATTCTCGCCTGAGAACTAGACTTTTTAAAGGTTGAAAGAAGATCAACCACGATTGTAACCAGATCTGCTATACCTCACCTTTTCAAACTTTGCACGGGCTCCTTGCATTGTGTGACAGCACTTACGATAAATCATGCTGACGATGACCCTGTTGACAGGACCTGCCCTCTGACCGCTGGTTCTATGCTGTTTGCTGTCTGCTCCAGGTCCAAAAACATACAGTCAACCGCAGCGACCTTGTGTTTACATTCAGAAGTGACCAAAGTCTGGATGATTTACAGCCATCATTAACGACTGCCCTCTAGCTCAAGTGAAATGCACCGCGGAGTTAATTCAGCTTCTGATCTGTCCTGGTGTGATAACCTAGGGTATGTATTTCCAAAGATATGTTGACTGTGGTTTTCAACGAAGACGACTAATTGCTTTAGGTATTTCCCCTTCCGTAATCCAATCGTTTATTCTTGTTACTGAGCTAAGGGTATCGCTGCGGACTGTTGGTAGCTTTCTTTGTAGTTATCAGGCATTGTTCATCTCCGATAATATCTAATCCACAATTAAACCTTGATAGGTCAACATACTAACATTTGTTTAGATTTCGCTGACGCCATCCTTCATAGTTCTCTTCACTCCTTACTATGGAGAGCATTGGCATACTTTCGTATGCCAGAAATTTGTGCTTGTAGAAGATCCATTGCCTTGCAATTGGTTTGACTTACCTTTGAGGTGTGAAATTTACCAGGCGTCATCTATATGAACTGGTTTGGTTTAACGAATGTACACTCATCTGCAAACTAATTTGATTTTTTGAGAGACTCATCTGGAACCTAGCTGAATCTCTCGTTTGTGATGTTTTCAGAAACTAAATAAAGAGCGACCGTTGAGGAACATGATGTATAATTGAAATTCTATGCTCGTATGGGAAAACTATCCCGATGAGGAAGCCAGATAAGCTCTGAGTCAGGCCATCCAGTTTATCAACCCCACGTTCTTTATCCAACTAGCCAGAGATGTTGAGCAACCCGTACGAATCTCTTGAACAATGTCCGCCAAGAGCGGTATATCTTCACCTGGATGAGACATTTTGAAAATATGGCCTGCGATCGATACACGGCTATGTGCAAACGCTGTTGAAAGGATAAATTACCATGGGACTGGTCAGCCGTCATTACTCATCTATATGAGTGTGGAGTTGCTTGGTTTGGACATTCGGAGTGCTTCTGAATACTTCTGCCAGTTGTCGTATTAAACTTTCGGCAGATTTATCATCCTTAAACTGCAGGCGTGTGGAAAGTTTGTTTTTAGCATGTGGGGTGGGGCAAATTTTATTAGGAAATTAGGTCGGTCACTTTCTTCCAACATGGTCCTGTAAAACTACTTCCAGAAGAGATATTTCGAGTAAACGTTGGTTATCCTTTATTACCCTGAGTTGCGCCGTTTAGTTCGAGGCCGCAGCCAGACTCCTGACGATTGTTTGTCTCTTTGAACGTGAGTAGATTCCCATCACAGATTCGAGTCCTGAACAGTGAAGACTGACATGAACCTTCCGAATTTATGGCCAGCAGATCTCTACCCTAATTTCCGCTGCTCTGTGTGGGCGTGGTTTCAGTCTTCAGTTTTGCATAAAATGCCATTTTTGTAATGTTGATAACGTTCTGAAATATCTGGATTTTCAGCAACCTTATGAGTAGTACATTACAAAGATATAAATGTATCGCGATATCTCGAATATCGTAGCGACTGAAACATAAGGCGGCCTGGTGCAGCACATTCAGTTGCCTGAGGACATCATAAACGAGACATTTTGCTGGGTTCCGGGTGAGTCTTTCGAAAAAGAACCAAATAAGTTTGCAACTGAGTGTATATTCGGTAATTTGGTGCAATTTGTTTTCAAGAAGAACATAAGTTTGACGGAAACTCGGGGACTGCGACGCTACCTGATGAGCCCCAAGAAGGGCGAAACCCGTCGTTGGCTGTCGATGGATTTTAAGCAACCTTATGAGTAGTACGTTACAAAGATATCTGCGACATTCTTCAGTACATCGTGCAGAGCGTATCCACGAAATCATCACCAAGACCCCTGTAAAAGGCATGGCGACCAAAAAAATGAACGTATACACCAGATCATATGACAAATGGAGTGAGATCGGTTGTGGGCACAGTATGGACTTATTACATCTCGTCTCTGTGGTGCGAAATTTAGGAGGTATCGTCTATATAAACTGGCTTGGTCTAACTTCTCTACTCATCTGTGGCAATCCGACCCGATTTGAATCTCACAAGAGTAGTCTCCTTTTAATTCCATAAGAGTATTCATCTGAAAATTTACCAGTAGCATCTGACTAAAACCTCTAGCCTCTTCCTGTCTTACCGCTGGTGGGGAACGTAGCAGTCACCAAACTTCACCGCAAGCAAGCCAACGTATTGTCGCTTTGTGTGCGTAAAACGCTATCACACACAGTCATACTAGGTGGTCTTCTCAACATTTGCATTCGTTTAAAACTTGAAATTTCTATTCGTCATAACTAGTAACTACTGCAATCCCACCAGACAGCTCTCTCCATTAGGTAAGTCTCATTGCAGAATGCGGTATTCTCAGGCGATATTTCATTCCCTGGACGTCTTCACACTCACTGACATATCCATTTGTACCTATGGGAGTAAACTTCATCTTAACCGAGTTGAAAACAATTTCGTGAACGAAAAAACCACGTGTACTCAAGGCTGATTTGCTCACAGTACTCTGAAAACAGAAGAATGGGCGTAACCATTCCACGACGGACACAATGAACTTGCAACAAGGACCAGTGAGTTCGCATTAAAAAAAGATAACTGACAAGCAAAAATTAGTGTAACAATAGTAACGGAAAATTTTTGATTGATTGGCCTTAAGACACACAGATGGTGTCTTCGCTTTTGTTACTTGTGAGTCTGTGATGCAATATACTTATTGATCCAACAGAAATATTTTTTCGCAGTTGTAATTTTAAGATACCAGGTAATTGGACACAATCGGAATTTTTGTACCGGCTGTTTTGAGCTGTTTTTAACAATCTTCCAGCGTCTTGGAAGTTGTTTGGCATTTAGTTGATTTCAAGTGATTTCAAGTACGGCATATCTAGGTAAGGTCATCTTTTCATTCCTCCAGCTCGACCTGCAAAGTAGTTTAGTTCTGTCTTTCCCAGGGGTCCAGGGTTCGAATTCAGCTTTGCCCTACTGACGTCATAGCCTGGAACTAGATCAAATTATAGTTCAGTCGAGGTTCCCTCTTGTAAGTGCGCATCTCATGAGTCACCAGAAAGATTGAAAACCGCGACAATTAACGATAGAACAATCGCAGAATATCTATCGGCTTTGCAGCATATAGTAACTACACTTATCGAGCAGAATCCCTATTGCAATTTCTAAATCTCCCAGCACTACCGGCAAATTGCAATCCCCGGCAGGTGAACTTCTCTATACTTGCTACTGCAGACAAGACGGCGACGTTGCTGATATATGCCAAAAAATCAGTAAATAGATGACCTAACAGATTATCTAAACAGATGATCTAACGGCAGACAGTGCGCAGTAATCAGTTCTCGTGGTGGGCGGGCGTAACTTCCCGAAATAAATAATGTAGGATACTTGACGTATTCGGGGAAGCCGCAGTTGATTGACGCGCGAAAGGATGAGGGATTTGTGGGTATAGGCTCATGAACAAACACACAAGTAACCAAATGCTGTGCGCAAAATACAATCAACTCCTATTACACACCCAACGTTTGTTCTGAATTTATTCATAACCTGAACTGACTGCTAGCCTGTCATAATTACACAAGAATTGACAGCTGGTAGACGACCACACACATCTTAAGATGTATTTATTGATTTTGGCCTTCAAATCACGTGGTATTACAGAGACTGCGTGGCGTTTGTCAATCTTTCAACACCAATTAGACCAGCACTACCGTTTAATGCGGTTGCACTGTTTTGCTGCAGTTCTACGAGTTTGGCAATCATCCACCGCCCCGCTAAACAGCTTTTTACAAAACTTGATTGGCGTTTGATAATTGCCACTACTTCTGTGGGCAAACTTGAAATCAACTTGCGTGAAAGTTTCAATGTGACACGACACCGTACGATAGTTGACGAAAGCGATTTCAATTTTGAAGCGCGCAATTTGAACGTCCGCATCCATGAAGAGAGTAGTTTGTCAATCAATACCAGTCGATTGGAATTCAGTTGCAGTTGGTGGATACGAAAGCCTCAAGGGTTATCCTGTCTAACCCGCAACCGAAGGGCTTTCGGTTCGTACCTTGCTGACAGCGCTACTTCCAATAGCGGCAGCTTTGCCCTCGCTTAGTTTACTTAATCTGATGTCGTACGCCAGGTTAGGGGATCTTGTTAGTCAGCTTTGATGAAACCTGCTGGAATATGCTGAAAGTCTACTGTAAAACTACTTGGTTCAATTAGTTTAGTGACGGAGATGCACAGCTCTGGAATCCCAGACAGGGGAAAAACTGACTAAAACAACCAGTTTATAAGTTTTATGGACAGTTCATCAACATGATTTGCGCTTGGTTGGGGAACACAGCAACTGAAAAAAGTTCTACAATCAATAAAAAAGGGAAAAGTTTGTAAGACCCCGTTTGTTAACCTCCCTGATGCTTGAGATGGGTGCTTTATTAATACTACCAGAAAATATCTGACTGGTGTCGTTTAGGGTGCAATCGCTGATGGAAGAAAGCAATCTCTGTTTTGCTAATCCTCAAGGTTTACTCTACATTACGGTGCAACAGGAATTAGACAACAGTCGTTAGATGGCATTTCTCGGCAAATACTCGATGTCGAATGAATTCATCTTCACCAAGTACCCTACCGGATACCTTTTGTCCTCAACACAGCAGGTAATCGATCTCCCCGAATTTCTTCTACTTTTGATATTCCACACCGCATAGGTTCAAAGAGGCTCACTAAAATCGCTGTGGCAATGAAGATTTTCGCGTCTTTTTTCTTCTGCATCCAATTGTCCACTAGAAATTGATTCTCTTTCTTTATTTCTTGTATTGAAGCACGGTGGTCAGAGCTTAAGTCTCACCTAAGTGGATCTTCAGACGATCTCTTGTTCTGAGCCCCCTTCAGAACAATTGACCTTCATCGAGGTCAACACGTTCACATTCAGGTGGAGATCTAGCGATCAGACTTATCTTCAATGAAAAATTTCTTTGTCAAGAGCTTCCTGATGCCCTCATTCAGGTTGGTTTAAGCACGCTGTAACCACTCTTTTGTCTTCAACATATTCCTTGCTAAACGTATCGTTCTAATCCAGTCTTTTTCGTCTTTTCTCCTGGCGTACCTACCATTTTACATCACATATAGGAACCGTTTCAAGTGTGCATTTATTGTAGCGAGATTTTCTGGTTTCAACTGGTACCTTCAGGAATCCTCTTTTGTTTCATATGGGGATGAGTTTGACGAACCTGAGAGATGTAGCCAACTTTCGGAAATTTTTCCGTTAGCCTGATCTAGTAGTGTCGTGTGAATGAAAATGCATCCAGTCGAATCTCCCGCAGTATCTGTGCAAAACGTTCCGATGAAGGATCTTATTTGTGAGAGATTCATCTGTATTCTTCCTGAGCCCCAAGAAGGGCGAAACCGGTCGTGGGCTGTCGAAGAGTTTTCAGCAACCTTGTGAGTAGTTTCCTTTATGTCGCAAAAATATTCTGACGAAGGTAACTTTCAAATTTGTTCTGACAGTACTGATCAAATCCACTGACATGAAATGAAGAAAGGCGATACCGGTCGTGGGCTGTCGAAGAGTTTTCAGCAACCTTGTGAGTAGTTTCCTT
>NW_008751662.1:259197-267366 GCF_000715545.1 Opisthorchis viverrini
AGTGTATTTCTCGAAAACAGTGTAATTTGGGTTCAAATAGAACATGATGTTCACGGAAACTCGGGGACTGCGCCTACCTGATGAGCCCCAAGAAAGGCGAAACCGTTCGTGCTCGTCGAAGAGTTTTCAGCAACCTTGTGAGTAGTTTCCTTTATGAAAATAAATTCATCCTTATTTTTCGTAACTCTTGGTTACTGTCCCCCTTACGGAGAACGCTGGTGTCTACTACTACCATTAGCGAGGAAAACCCCTTCGGCGAAAACGCGTCTATTAAGCTTGGGTGCAGATGTTTTCTTATCCTGTAGGTACGCACTACTCATGTATAGCGTGCCAGTCGTCAGCACATGTTGATCCTGTGTACAATCACTGGATCAGCTAGCCACTATGTGACCACTCTATATGGATCCCTTGACTGAAGCATAAGCGGCAGTATGTCCTGTCTGAGCAAGAGCAAATCACACTGCATTGATCAGGCATTCGTGTCCAAACCAATGGTTAGGCAATCGCGGGTTAGGGACATCTTGGAGTTTCGTGGGATGTCAATTACTGATGATTCCCAATAAGGATGGGACAGTGCTTCTCGGTTTTTCAGTTTGGAATAACTTCACTGGCAGGATGAAATCCCGATTGGGAATCTTATGTGTGATTGGTCGAAGCTTTATACTGTCTGTGTGACATGACTTCCGAGTTAGTACCAGCACTTCCCTCACTGACCCCCGATCAAGCGCAGAAATTGAACTATGAGGTTTTTTCTCAATGGAGTTTTATCGCCTTTTTCAAACAAACCGATCACTAAATCAAGGTAGGGTGATTGTGTTTCTGGAATGTAGCTTTTGGCGTCCGCTCAGCTCAACCAAGCCCATTTTTCAGTTTTCCGCACGGAATTGGGTGATTTAATTGGAGCGCTGAAAAACTCTCCAAATCCAAATGAAAGAAAATTCAATCTTTTCAGAAGAGCTTGGTAAACAATCGGTAGCTCTTCTGAAATGATGACTTCTCAATCGGTTCCAAACTTTTTCCAATTGATTGAAAATTCAATCTTCTTTTTTCTGGATTCCGCTTGGATTTATCGACATTTGTTTATGCGCACTGGCGCCCAAAGCAGAACAGTAGGAACATATATGGTTGACGGGTATCGAGACAACCGCCCCAGGGATATCATTTGCTTACTGTTACTTTTCACAGGATAAACTCGTGGTTAACATACACTCTGGACTCCTGATCAAACGCGTCCATTAATTTACACTGCACATTTTTGAGGTGATCGTCTTCAAATTCCACCACTACCAATGATGTACTGAATGTGCAGCCAGCCAATTACTACAGAAGAAAAATCGGACCACAACGCAATGCAAATCGGGAATGGAGCAATCAAATTGAGGGACGAATCTGCTAAAAATAGAAGGCGTTCAACTCGAAGGAACACAAACCAAAACGCAACAAAAATCACAAAAAATGCTGTCTCCCAACTAACCAATTACGTTGAGAGATAACAGATAGTCTTCAAATACCGTACATAAGTACGCGGGTAAACAGTAGGCATTGATGTCTGCTCGTGACGAAACTTTTGTAAGTCAATTGTCAAGATCGCCGAACAGAAGAACAAGCAATAAACTGCGCACGCGTTGATTGCTTGTTAATTATGGGGTGCCTATAAACGAGGTCCCTTTTCCAATCCGATTAGAAACAAAAATTTCTTTCTTTTCTCCTTCTGCCAGTGGCCGATGTACACCGATGGTAACAGTAGGATTTGATAGCATATAAAACGCACTTCATTATATGCCGGCTTTCCGGTTGACTTAGAGACTAATACGTTTAAATCGAAATAAACGACTTTGGAAATACTGTCGTCAGTGTTTTGCCAAAACAACAAAACATCTTTGGCTTGGCTAATTACAGAGAAATGAGTGATTGTTCATCAAGAACGAAGTATTCACGCTTATTTCGGAAGAACACTCCACAAGGGTGATTCTTGGTTTCTATTGGATATCTTTGATGGGAATTCGAAACACCATGTTTCATCTAAGTCCTTCTTTAAATCAGGCCTCTGCAAAGATATATTTACGTCTGAATACCAGTCTTTATGATGACAACGCTGAACGGCGACGTATTAAACGCAAAATGGTTTGTAAATGAGTGTATTTTCGATAATTTCGTGCAATTTTGTTTCAAGTAGAACATAAGGTTGACGGAAACCCGGGGACTGCGCCTACCTGATGAGCCCCGAATAGGGCGAAACCGGTCGTGGGCTGTCGATGGATTTTCAGCAACTTTATGAGTAGTACATCACAAAGATACACATGCCATTTAGATAATACACAAATCTGGCTGTTATTAAGTAATGTTCGTACCATCAAACACTTGGTTCCTGGACGATTTATTGGTGCACGACGGAACATCCCGATGAATTGGTCTCCAAAATACGGACAATGGTAGGTTTATTGATCACGGTTTTCCCGACCGGGTTACGCTGCAATTAGTCAGTATGTATTGCAGGTCCACGTCGAAGAGAGATGAAATTCCCGTCCGGCTGAGATCACCTAATTTGAGTTATTCAATAAAATGTTTCCTGTGAGTACAGCCATCCGTTCCGCGTTTATACAAACCATCTTGCACTGATCTAGCAGGCCTTGCACAACAAAAATCTAAGTATATGGATCAATAAATAAATAAATAAAACAACTATCTAGGAGATTTCACCGGAAATCGAGGGTTGAATATGTCGGATTTGTTTTAGTTTGCATAGTCTCTTTATGATTGCTATGACTAAAAGTTTCGTCACTCTCAGTAGTAGCTCATCTGAGTCACTATCAGAGCTCTTGAGTGATTTAGTTTTTTGTTTCTCTCGTAAATACATCTGTACACAATTACCAAACTTTCATTTTATATACACTCGAAGTAAACTCGTTCTCACATGGATGAAGGGGAACGTAGTCACAAAATCAAAATATGTGCAATGAATTGATTCCATTCGGCTGTAGGTTCTGCTGTTTGAACGCAATTTATTTGGATTCCCAAGGGATACCAACTCCTAGCCCGAGGGTACCCAGCAGTGACCCATTTTTCGGCGTTTTCTAGTAGTAATTTCTAGGCCTTTTGATGTTGCGAAAATCTAGCCACAAAGTGGCCGCCTTGCTTGTTTCCTTAAAGCAATTACCTCATATTTGTGTTGGGTAGTATTTGACTCAGAGAGTTGTTTTATAACTCCACAATAATTGTCAGCTGTGACATCGATTGCTTAGCCTCAACTAAAAGTCTCCCAAGGTCATCGATGCTTTCGGTATCAAAAACTGGGCAATCAGCGTCTACCGCCAAAGAAATCAACCAGATTAGCGAACATACAATCATTTGCAAACTAATTTGGTTTTTCGAGAGACTCACCTGGAACCCAGCTGAATCTCTCGTTTGTGATGTTCTTAGGCAACTGAATGTGCTGCACCAGGCCGACTCATGTTTCAGTCGCCACGATATTTGAGATATCGCGATACATATATATCTTTGTAATGCACTGCTCATAAAAAAACAAATTAGTTTGCAACTGAGTGTATATTCGCTAGTTTCGTGCAATCTGGTTTTAAGTAGAACATAAGGTTGACGGAAACCCGGGGACTGCGCCTACCTGATGAGCCCCGAATAGGGCGAAACCGGTCGTGGGCTGTCGACGGATTTTCAGCAACCTTCTGAGTAGTACATTACAAATCAACCAGATGTTCTCACCGCATACGTTAAAAATAGTCAAAACCTGGTTGCCCCATATCTTGAATCGTCATATTTTTGTTCGAAAACATCAGTCTTGACTAGTCCTAGCAAATCATGCTCGTTAGTCCTCCAACTGTGCTTTTTTGACTTTGGCAATAGTCCGAAAATCCCTGTAAAAAATATATCCTGCAAGGTCTGGGTTATCCGAGCGCCACTCAAAATGCTCGCATCGAATGGGGTGGAATTAGATAGGCATCTGGCAACTCCTCGAAGTTTCCAGGATCCAATCGTCATTAAATTCAAAAATCGTGGTAATCATAACACTCTTCCGCCTAGTATAAACCTGAGACTCGATTGATTGTGAATGCGTTTGCTGGTTTCAAAATACCATTAAGATCATCCTGGATGCGTGTTCGGGAATACAGCAAGCAGACGAATGCAGGGGGGTTCGTCATTTGTAGCTAAATTACATTTTCGGCTATGAACCGCGCACCGTGACCGATGTCCACCTGTACTGGGCATTAGACATAAGTTTGTTAGCAACTCATCTGCTGACACCGAGGTAAGGCAAGAGGATCAGCGCTGAGTATGACTGAAGAGTGACCTATGAAGTCTCGTGGGTGATGAGACCTAGAGGTGCTAGGACAATGTGCTAATCAAAGGAAGATCGGCATAACCATATAAATAACTAGATCCTAAAGGAAACTACTCACAAGGTTGCTGAAAATTCTTCATCAGCCCACGACCGGTTTCGTCCCCGAGTTTCCGTCAACCTGATGGTCTACTTGAACCCAAATTGGACTGTTTTTGAGAAATACACTCATTTGCAAGTCAATTTGGTTTTCACGAGATACTCATATCATAAACAAGATATTCAGTTGAGTCTCTCGTGAAAACTAAATTTATTTGCAAATGAATGTACTTCTCGAAAACAATTACGTTCCTTTTACTTCCACTTCAAGGAAACAGCGGGAAATTGGAAGGAAATGGAGCAAAAAAAATACTTTTACGTGCTGTGACAGCTGAGAGAACGACACCTGCTTTGGGCTCAAACAAAATCAAACGTATGAAATATGGTATAAAGTCCGCACTTGCTTTCAAAACAGGGTGGACTGTGAAACTGAAGGAAACAATTTGATCTTCAACCAAAGGAATAGAGTAAGTTGGGCCATATTCCTGACTTGATAGACCAATCTCATTCGAAGATAAAAACGAGGCATCAATGGCGTGTTCTCGTCTGTCAATTCACAACCATCTTGGATGAGTTTCAGTAGTGACGTAGACACATTAGTGTCTTGACTGACTTCAGAGGGCAGTGATCTTTCATACTGAAAGACCAAGGTATTATTTATCACTTATTCATAATATATACATAGTATATTATGCATATATTTGTAATAATATCACCGCTCAGATTTAAATCCAGTCAAGAACGTTCGTTACCGTTCTAACAAGACGGGTTTCCACGAACGATTGACGTTCAACACTAGAACGACCATGTCGTTTCCATCAAATATAGTCCACTTGTGGATGAGGTTATTTCACTAATCACTGCGTGCAGACATAACGTGTTTCACGGCTTTTTTCTCGACACCTTCTTTTATTCCTACCCCTGATAGTCTGGCCTTGGAACGTGTTTGGAAAAGTACATCTCGACTAGAATGCAGCAGTCTCCATCGATCGGGATTTTCAGTGAATAACGGCACACGTATCACACACCGAATTATACGGAGCAGTACAGCTCAGCGGAACAAGACGGTGGCGTCGGGATTATTTGAAGTTTGTGGTGCAAACTGATTGAATCACTGTAGCGCCACCCAGCCCCGCTTTTCTTCATTGAGGGGAGGTGAATTCTCTTGTCTGAATCATATCCGACAACAGTCGTTTTCACTTTGTTCTTGTTCCTGCGAACAAATTTGATTTGTTTCGTGTTGACGACAGTAAACTGCGTTCACTGAACCCTCAAAAACAGAAGAAATCTGAGGCGAAGTTAACTGGGGTCAAGAGAACTTTAGTTTGAAGTGCTTACGTAAATTCAAAGAGTTTCAGGTCCTCTTTTTACTCACCCATTTAAAGCTGTCATGATTGTATTTTGAAAGCTCTTCTTGGATGCCTAATTCGTTTAATCCATCTGTGTCTGCCTAACAAATGTGAGACCTTGTAATAAACTATCGCTAACATGAGTAGCATTGTTAAAAATTTGTCCATTGCGGTCTGAAAGCGTTCCAAAAGCGACTTAAATACATAAATCGGACCACAACGTCACTGGAAAATGGAACTAGCAGGGGCTGACGCAAAAATGCTATGTGGTTTAGGCTATTTCACGGAGTACGCATTGTGCAATTCAAAGTGTTGTCGACCTTGTAGAAGCCCCCCATTAGATGAAAAAAGTTACGCCAAACAGTTATCATCGTCGAGTAGCCGTTGGATGAGCCAGCATTAGGAAAGCACATAGAGGCTACCGTTCACAGATCGTCCAAATGAACGATGCGGTAAAAGAAAAAAAGTAGTGGAACCAGATAAAACACTATATCAGAACAAGCGACACTGAGACCACTGGACTCAACTAGTGTGACGTGATACTACTGATGGGGAGGCACGCGAGTAGTATGTGTTGTTCGTGGGATTTCGCTTTGCATCTCTTGAAAAGGGAAGATCTGTTGCGGAATTTGTGGAGTCGCTTTGTAACATTTGCTTGGATTTGAGCGAGGAATGATTGGAGTCAATGAATATCCAGGAAAATTCAAGAAGTCGCGTTCAGGAGAAGATGGATGTTCAGATTTTGTAAATAAGACACCAATGAGAGTTTTGCTTCCCTATCCAATGGTCTGTAACCGGTCAGTTGGCATTTTCTAATAAATGCTTCCGCGGCGAAAGCTTTCTTCCTTTCACTGGCAGAAAACACCAAAGCTGATTTTGTGGAAGCGATGTGTCCTTACCCTCCTTGGTTGCTTCAGTATCGATCGAACGCCTGGCTAGATTGCGGCTCCATAGAGCGAACGCCGATGGTGTGACACATCCACGCATAACGAGGACATCTCAAGGAATCCTTGGCGCGGTGTAAAATAGCTATGGATGGAGAGTGTTGTATTTCAAGTGGATCCAGTATAATCGGGGAACCAAAATCTCAGCATATCCAAAGACATACTGGCTACATGAAAGGCTCGTTGTTCAAATTTTCAGCACTTGCACAACCATTTACTATCTGTTCAGCATTTTGAGTACAACTCCTTTGACCGGATCAAAGTGGTTGGCACAGCTATCTTCTTACTCATCGTATTCGTCATAAATAGAAAAACATGCGTTTCCCCAAAATACCCAAGGTGAACTTCACGTTATATGAGCTACTGAGAGCAATTTTCTGGGAAAATTGAAGAATTTCGTACTTACTCCTGATTCATTATGGGTACTGTGTTCGCGCTTATCTATAACTGATGCATTGTTAGTTTATCGCCATGACACTGGTGTCCACACCCTACTTAAGTTTGGGGGCATCTGTTTGACTTGAACATCGCCTGATACCTAGAAATAGTCCAGTATACTTATGTGAATTTCTCCTTCTTCATGTATATCAGTCGAAATGAAGAATATTCTGATACACAATGCAGAAGAGTGCCGAAAAGTGTCACGAACTACCGTGCACTGAAAACGAAGCTAGCCATGTTCCCTATCAGCACCCAAGCCAAGGACTTAAGCTATTTTCAATAATGGACCTTAAAGCACAAACAGCTGGAATGTTTGAACCGGGACTGAGATGTAAAATGTTACATTTGAATCTGTGTACGAGGTATCCAGGTATTCGGTAGTTGGCATGTGTACTACAATCTTTAAAACAATGTATGCTTCAGTGAAGACGACACGGAAGGGCATATGTCATGCGGTGTCAGCTTTACGTCGCCTAGCGTGATGAATTCTAATCTACGATGCGCCTAAAACGCCCTAGCTAATACTGGTGAATATCTCTAGAATGTTTAGCAGAATAATCAGTCAGAACACTGATTTGCCATGCCTATGTCATGTGACAGTGTCTTACATTTGGGTTGTTGCAATGCTCGATCAATAATTCAGTTCAAAATCAATCGATCAATCAAGTTCACTGTGAGTGAGAGTGGTTACTTACAGATAGCATTCCAACATTGTTCCCTAATATGTAGTTGGATCTATCCAGTTAACCATGAATACTAGGCCTACAAGTAGCAGATTGCAGAGACCATTACATATATGTATTCGGTAGAATACATTCCAAAGCTTTCCTAAAATGAAAGTAAACTAACAACAAACCAGTTGCAAATCACAAGTTCGTACAACAAACCATCCACAGGTGTTCTCTAACCATGCAAGTTTCTAGCCTAATCCGAAAAAAAATATTCTCCTTTTTTTGACAAGTACACCACGGAGTTTGACATTAATATTCGGCTTTTTGAGATACTGTCGAGACTGCTGAGTCCTTATTTAGACGCAGCAAATGTT
>NW_008751662.1:267401-272514 GCF_000715545.1 Opisthorchis viverrini
AAGTTTCTAGCTAATCCGAAAAAAAATATTCTCCTTTTTTTGACAAGTGCACCACGGAGTTTGACATTAATATTCGGCTTTTTGAGAGACTGTCGAGACTGCTGAGTCCTTATTTAGACACAGCAAATGTTCTTCTGTCTGAAAACCAACTTACTCGATGCAAGTATTTGACGCCAAGTTCCAGACTTCAAGATTATGGTCTTTACCTATGGAAGACGAAATTAAAACGGGAATCAGACGAAAAACGTTTTATTGGTTTGTAATGCTTCTGTTGACTGGCGAGGTTAAAACTGTTTCAACTCAAAGGGGCAAGTGCCCGTATTCTCCCTGATGTTTTATTAAATCCACTCCTTGATAGACCTGACAACCCAGCGGATAATCTATCACCGTAGCACTCGACGAGAACATTCCTAACTGGATTCAACTACGCAAGGGGGAACATCGTGATGTTATGGCCAGTTCATCTGTAATCTACTTTAAAGAGGATAACAAACCGTGGAAGAAATATTTCTTTGTCTGTTAAACGGCTATTCTATTCCATGATAAAACCTGCCATGTGACACTGATCAGTCGAACGTCCCGTTAAGGACCGATCCCACAAGCAGTGAATTTGCACATCATTGAAAGATCTGGCTGATAGATTAGCCGAAGATAAGAGGACATCAGTTTACGGCTCCTGCGTAGATTGCAGATGATTAAACTAGAATGTAGAATGAAGCGGTCCACTGCCACTCGAATCTAGTTGGGTCCTCGATATTGATATCTTTCCCGAATCCATATTGGGGCATGTCATCGTAAAAGACCGTGCGGTTTGGTGAACCCTGTTTTGGACGTTGGTCACAGTGTACAACCGTTTTGCCTCACTCTGCCATTAGCGCATCTCGATCATACCGATAAGCAAGATTATTGAATATCGAGCGCGTTCATTTCAGGAGAAAAGAAACAGTCCATCTCACTCTTAGCGAAGCTTCGTTGTCTCAAATTCAGAGCTCCCGTGATTCACCTCATATGATTTCATCTCGCTCTCTCAAGAGGACACAATTCCATTGTGGTATCTTATTTCTGCATCGAATTTGTTTCGAAAAATGGTAGATATTCCCAGTCGCCTGATTCCATCATCAAGAAGATCCCCAAGTTACTATTACCCGAGATAACTTCACTTGTGAGGCGGAATACCCACCGTAAAATTCTTGTATGTGAGGCATCCGCTAAGCAAAACTGATGGTGAATCCGAACGATAAAAATGTTGACATGCCTCAGATGAAGATTTCCTACTTCAATAGCAGTTATACCAGCAGCTTCTACCAGAGTGAACACAGTCAAGCCTTCGGACTCACTCTTTGCTCATGCATTCATTTGAAAGAGGTCAGCTATGATTAACTAAGAATAGCAGAAGAGACAGAAAACTTTGTAATCTACTACTCATGTTGCTGAAAATTCGCCGACAGCCTACGACCGGTTTCGCCCTATTCGGGGCTCATCAGGTAGGCGCAGTCCCCGGGTTTCCGTCAACCTTATGTTCTACTTGAAACCAAAATGCACGAAATAAGCGAATATACACTCATTTGCAAACTAATTTGGTTTTCCCAGAGACTCACCTGAAACCCAGCTGAACCTCTCGTTTGCGATGTTCTCAAACAAATACAAAGTTATACATGTATCACGATAACTCGAATATCGCGCCGACTGAAATATGAGGCGGCCTGGTGGAGCACATTTAGTTGCCTGAGAACATCACAAACGAGAGATTCGACCGGGTTCCAGGTGAGTCTCCCGAAAAACCAAATTAGTTTGCAAATGAGTGTATATCTCCTAGGGCAGGAAACTTGTTTTTACCGCTTTAAGGGGACCAAGCGGGCCAGATTCTCTTCCGTATAGGTTATATTCTCCAAAAATGTGATTGTTTTTTTTGCCAAAAGCCTTGCCTCATACAGCACAGTCGGATGCGAGGTCTTATCTCTCAGGACTAAGCTGCACTGGCTGATTTTTCGATCGTGGTTCTTTACACAAAAGGATGACCGACGGTGAATAACGGTGACTTCGAACACAGTGAATAACTACTTTGTTTGTGGGTGCTTATCAACAACTTTCAGTCATCAAGGCAAAACTGAGAGGTCAGTATTTCCATTGATGTGAATACAAAGGCTTATAAAGCAGTAAGACCTTCAATCTAGCTGTTCATGGTGAAAATTGCATACACAATTGATTTATTCAGTGATCGATCAGCCAAACGATTGACCTTATCAAAGGACACCCTACAGTAGCATTACATGCGGTCGATAGATACGCAGAGCGTGACGGAAGACGTACTGCTCTAGATCAATGACCTGATTGAAAACAAAACAGCTCTCATCTCTGCCTACAAATCATGAACTAGGTGTATCGCCTATTCGGTTGAATACCAACGTTTTCTGATTCATTTGTGCCTTTTCAATCTCCTGGCTCTGGATTGTGGATTGAAAACGATATCCCAAAACCGATAACTACTAGGTATCGTGAGGTACAGGTGTCATATTCTACAGTACAACATAGAATAGCATAACATAGTATAGCACAGCATTATATAGTATGCTGTAGTATATTGTATTGTATTTAATCATATTATATAACATTATGTCATAACATAGCAAAGTGTGGCACAGTAAAGTATACTGTAATGCATTGTGGTGTGGCACAGTATAGCGTAATAAAGTATAGTATCTCATGGCATAGCATAGTACGGTATAACACAGTACACTTTTGCATAGTGTTGTATTGAGTTTTATTGTATAATACAGTAGAGTGTGATACAATAGGTACGTAGATAATCTTTTGACGGGTGGGTAGCCAACTCGAAGGCGATCGTGGGGTTTTGAGTCCGGACCATTTAACGTCACAGGCAAACTGTGCTTGATCTGAGTGTGCATACTGTGTGTGTGTGGGATTCACAAAGTCCTGATTAGCTGCGAAGCGATTCCTTTGAATAGATAACTTTGAATAGATCCTTTGAAGACAGTTCATTTTCTAAGGCGGATTCTACTGTTTTTGTGATGTTCCCCCACCGACCTCAACCGCAAAGAGTTCTGAACAAAAACGTCATAACAGTTTCAGTGAAGAAGTGATTTAGCTACCGATATATGAAGCAATAATGACAAGTGGTTTTCATCATTCGGAAAACACCGAGTAGTTGGATCTTCTGACGAAGTAGTGATTAGAGATCTTTAACCAACACATGGATAAAACCGATGCTTTCCCTAAAATGCTGTTGAAGTTAGACCTCTCCCGCTGAGTGCAAGGGGGGAGTAAGAGTGCGATGTGTGTTTACGCAACACACTCTATGACTAACCATTAAATTTGCTTTCAAGCGAATCTGATGGTAAAACGCCTCCAGTATTTCTCCGTGAGCGTCGCATCATCCTTATGGACAGCATGACATATCGAGATGTGAGGTAATCAAGCACACTTGGTTATTTTTCTCACGTTCAAGTTGCATGTAGTTGAGCTGAACATCTTCATCGACAACATGAGATCGGGCTTCAAAATTGATGCTTCCCTACCTTAAAAGCCTTATTGTAAAGAAAAGAATAAAGGTGAACGGGGGGGACTTAGTGCTGACTTACTACAATCATTCTGAGTTGCCTCCAAGCACTCACTCAGGCAATCTGGACAGAAACTGACAACAAGAACGCCACTGACATCGGTTGGCAGCTTTATCTTGTAGCGTCTCTAACCAGATGCAGCGAGGGTCACGCGGTACTCATCCTGGAAGGCGTCGCACCGAGAGCAACCAAACGTTTCGTAATCTACTTCATACACTTCTGTCTTGCCAGGGGTTAGCAGCATCTCCGCTTTCGCCATTCTGAAATGGGCATGGAAAACAGCACTCTCTTCAGCAAGCGATGGTTAGGCATACGCAACTCATGTCCGAACCAACGCAGTTTCTGGTGCTGGACCCATTCTTCAATGGAAGACCCCGTTGCACAACAGAAAACTCGCTTTCTGGTCGCCTCGTTTCGGGTTCGCCGACACCAACCCACACAAGCTATGGTCCTTAGACAACGATTGTCAAACACCTGAACACATCTCAGTCTCGCTACTCGAACAGGCCAAGCCTCAGAGTCGCACAACGATGCAGCCCGCACTGTAGCCTGATACACACGTTCTTTGAGATTCAGAGATATACCGCTTTGACGATATAAGTGTCTGAAATTAGCATACGCGACCCTGGCCTGGAAGATTCGTCCGCCACAGAACTAATAAAACTCTCAAGGTACACTAAGCGTTCCCGCTTGCTGTAGTCAGTGTGTCACGAGCCACCATAGGGGGACAAAGCACCACTGACGCCAACAATCACGTTACGACCGGTTGAAAGCTGATTCCCCTGTGGATACCACACTCACGACGAGCCTCTATTTGGCAAATAAGCACTGGTTGCCTAGTTGTCTGGGACAGTCTCCTTTTCCAGAATGCAAGCACGCATATCAGAGAAGCACTGACTAAGGATTTCACCCCCATCTTTGAACAACATCTGGATCAAAAAGCTCAGTGACGCTTGAGAGAACATATGCAGTTATTAACCTCCGAGGCCGTAGAGTGTTCCTCGTTCACGGTCCAAACTTCTACGTCAGCTGTTGGCTCCAGATGCGTGGCAGTCGTTTGCCACGATTACTGGTTTTCGAAGTCCTCAGACCACCGGTCCAGGTGTTATTCTTTATTCAAGATGACCATTCCTTTCTGATCCTTGATGGTTTCGCTCACAGATCAATTCCGGGGATGGGTCGCTCGCAACTACCGGGCACTACCAGCTTTCTGGGTCTTCCATTTCCTTGGCCTTCTGTGTCCACCAGAATTGATGGTCGGTTCACTCGCTTACTTTTACTTCACGTTTGATAATTCGTCGCGTCAAGTTATTTTCAGATCGGCTGGGATATTTCACCAAGTTTTAGGCGGCGCCACTGTTTGATCATCTATCCAGTGCTTGAGTATGCCTGGTGGCCCCATGCCACAGAAAAAAACCCTCTGCACTGTGCAAAGGGGTGGCAATCTCGTTCCAGTATGAATCCACATCGATTGGAAGAGACTCTAGAAGACGATTCTTGTAAGTTCGTCTGACATCCGGATCTGCCAGTCTTTC
>NW_008751662.1:272919-274682 GCF_000715545.1 Opisthorchis viverrini
ATCAACTTGCCGCTTGTGAGACTCCTTCACAGACGTTGCCAGACGAACCGCACAGAGGCGACTATCAACAGGTATCCAGTCAAGTAAAGATACTTCCGCCCGGTGACTTAAGACGATACTAAACCCTGCCTATCCCGCTGCAGCAGCCTCTGGATCACGAGAGGTGCGTAGCCGGAAGCGGTTGGAGACTGATGGGACGGTTAGATCAATCACTGTGCCTGCATCTTGAATCTTTGTTTCTGAGACACAGCACACATCAATGCCAAGTGAGTTTAGCGTGAGATCAAGAGCAGCCTGTTGCCCTGCTTGCTGCAGCGTGCGGACATTGAAGGCGGCCAGATAGACTGGGAGTCAAGGCTTGAAGATTGATTTCGAGATACCTGAAAATGTCGGTACCATGTGACGAGCAGATGTTGCAGGCAAAATTAATTCAAGACGAACGCAGTCATCAGTCTTAAGTGCTGAAACTACATGGGGAGAGCTATTGTTAGAGTGAGGAGAAGAGGAAGAAAAAGTAGGTGAAAGAGAAAGATGCGAGGCACCAGCAGTTTTCTGTTGGCTGTTTGCAGCGAGTAAGGAGACACGGCTGATGGCACCACGCAACGGAAGATGTGGAATGAGTTCATTTGTATATGTGCAATTCATGGTTGTACGTGGGCTGGGATAGTGCCAGGGCGCCCACACCTAGACAGAAGGACGATCAGGCCCTAGCCTTAAAAGCCTGGCCGCAATGCAGCGCTGTTTGGCGGAATTGCGAAAACATTACCATTTTTACGGAACACATGTTACAACCTCCAATCCGGAGGACCAGGGGGCGTTGCTCGTCAGACCTCTAACCATTGACCACCCTCGTAGGAGACACTGCGAGTGCCGCACGGACACCACCAATATAGCTCAATGGGTTGTCGATGTACACAAACCGTCCCACCATAGTATGGTCCAGTCTCTTCTTGACGGGCCACTTACGTCTGTATTGTCAAAACTAAGCTATGACCTTAAATTCGTCAATCTCATTGGTCAAACATCGAGACGAATCAAGCATTCTGATTCTGTAGACCTGTCCATTACTCGTGAAAGGGTTACTTGTCACATTTTCTGGACAAACTGCTGAAGTTTAGCCAGCCCAGAAAAGCGCAAACCTGGAGTGGGGTCACACATTCTAAAAGTTATAGTTATTCCTCACCAGATTATGGGAGGACCGAATTCGTGTTCCTCTTTTCCTGGAGCTAATTAGCAGTACCCTCCTTGGTATGCTTGGACTTGCATATGATTCTTTATGAGGAACTCCTCTTTCCTGGAGCTAATTAGCAGTATCCTCCTTGGTATGCTTGGACTTGCATATGATTCTTTATGATTGTTTACTTTATACTTTACTTTATACTTCCTTATACTCTAAACTCTAATCCCAGGAGAGGCTGAGGCCTTGGTTTTTCATTCAACTGTTCCTTTCCTTTGTGGATGCTTTTAGCTTCTTAGCCCAGAACAGCACGTTTTGACCAAAACAAAACCAGATTTGCGTAGATCTTTTTTAATTCAACACCATATCTTACCGAAACGGCCGAATGGTAATATTTTACACAGAATCTCCAAAATATGTAGATAATATCACCGATTCAAGAGCCCATAACTTTGCAGAATTCGGTCCCCACTCGACAAATCTCATTAGCTGAGGAAAGAGATGGCATCAGACATCTGCTTCACTTGTTGCTTCATGCAGTTGGCATATTAGTGAAAGGGTTTCGCCATGCACAACTCTAACTCAG
>NW_008751662.1:276030-277789 GCF_000715545.1 Opisthorchis viverrini
ATGGGGCGTTGCTCGTCAGACCTCTAACCATTGACCACCCTCGTAGGAGACACTGCGAGTGCCGCACGGACACCACCAATATAGCTCAATGGGTTGTCGATGTACACAAACCGTCCCACCATAGTATGGTCGAGTCTCTTCTTGACGGGCCACTTACGTCTGTATTGTCAAAACTAAGCTATGACCTTAAATTCGTCAATCTCATTGGTCAAACATCGAGACGAATCATTCTGATTCTGACGAAGCATTCTGATTCTGTAGACCTGTCCATTACTCGTGAAAGGGTTACTTGTCACATTTTCTGGACAAACTGCTGAAGTTTAGCCGCCCCAGAAAAGCGCAAACCTGGAGTGAGGTCACACATTCTAAAAGTTGTATTTATTCTGCACCAGATCATAGGAGTTCCGAATTCGGAACTCCTCTTTTCCTGGAGCTAATTAGCAGTACCCTCCTTGGTATGCTTGGACTTGCATATGATTCTTTATGATTGTTTACTTTATACTTTACTTCATACTTCCTTATACTCTAAACTCTAATCCCAGGAGAGGCTGAGGCCTTGGTTTTTCATTCAACTGTTCCTTTCCTTTGTGGATGCTTTTAGCTTCTTAGCCCAGAACAGCACGTTTTGACCAAAACAAAACCAGATTTGCGTAGATCTTTTTTAATTCAACACCATATCTTACCGAAACGGCCGAATGGTAATATTTTACACAGAATCTCCAAAATATGTAGATAATATCACCGATTCAAGAGCCCATAACTTTGCAGAATTCGGTCCCCACTCGACAAATCTCATTAGCTGAGGAAAGAGATGGCATCAGACATCTGCTTCACTTGTTGCTTCATGCAGTTGGCATATTAGTGAAAGGGTTTCGCCATGCACAACTCTAACTCAGCTGACTGAGAATTCCAAAGTAGTTCCTGCCATCGACGGTGACCTTGCAAAGCCAGACAAAACACAGAGTTCATGGAAAGCAGAAGACCTGGGTGCTTCGATCGGTCACGCGTGTCTGTGTACCACATGCCTCCGGGTCGTGTCGCTCATCAGTAAGTTATCATTACGGACTATGTGACCGAAAGGCAACAAAGAGATGGGGAATTCGCCCAGGAGGAAACAATCCGTCAAGAGGGAATAACATTTGACATGCTTAGCTGTTGTCATATAGCCTAGATTCTATTAATATTGGAATTCATTCATTGTCCAGGACCACAGATCACATGGTTGTACTAGGTGGAAAATGTTTCCTCAACCGACGTCAGTTGACAGATACGCGCGTAATGGGAACACCCGACAAAGACGTGGGTGCAAAAGCTGATTGATATGACTGTCTAAGGTCTAAAAAGGCATGATCACCAACATACCTGGACTTAAAGTTATTTTGGGTTCAGTCAGGCAATTTGTTCTTATCCATTTCCACTGCGCATTGGTTAGCGAAGCGGGGTAGAACGAGCCAGCCAACCCAGCTGCGTGTAATTTGGAACGATTGTTTTGAGAATGGTAATTACTGGGACCGGAAGAAGAGTGAGCTGTTAAAACAAGACATAAATACTTTAGATGATATTGAGAGTAAAACTCACCAGCTAGGGTTCCAACAAACAGCGCGCACCATCCGAAAACACAAAGAAGCAAGAAAGATCAGATCACTCCTATCGATCAACAAGTAAACTCATTTGCAAATCAATTTGGTTTTCATGAGAGACTCAACGGTCGGCGAGCTGAACCACCTCCTCGTGTTGCCGACCGGGTAGCCTGGACGTC
>NW_008751662.1:280472-285808 GCF_000715545.1 Opisthorchis viverrini
AAGGTACATTTTTGCCATTTAATCTCACCCCAGACCCAGTATGACGGTCACTTTGTGCCTGATGTGCGAGTCTTGACTGTGCTAGCGCACACTGCGCCTTTGTTTGTCCTTTCTTTGGTTGTCGGTCCTTAGACGCGTTCCCATTCCAAAATCTTTACATACTTTGGGATTCACCTCATCAGACTGGCACTTCCCTTGGCATGATTTCGAATGAGACGTTTCTCTCTTTTCTCCCATATTCTCCTGTTACTCTTTCGCATTCATCGCTTGCACTCACTTTTTATGTTTGTGACCATGCTCTTCAAAAATAAATGATAATATTTTTAGTTTATTATATTCTACAACTGAGTGTGCTGCCTCATCTTTCAGTTGGCACGTTACTCCAGGTATCGCAGTATATTTGCATAATGGAAACTACTCACACGATTGCTGAAAACTTTGAGACAGCTCACGATCGATTTCGCCCGTCTTGGGGCACATTCCCCGAATTTCCGTCAAACTTATGTTATACTTGTATCCAAAATGGACAGACAAACACTCTCATCGGCGTATCAGTTCGGTTTTCACGAGATACTCAATTGAAAATCTTCATCTCCAGCTAGATGCCTACACTAGATCAACGCACAGACGGGCCACATCAATGGCTGCAGACATTATCAGACATGGCCCAGTCGCGCCCTCAATGGCGCTCGTGCATCCAAGCTATTGCCTTCAACGCATAGCTCCCCTCCCAACCCCCCACTTGACAGCCCACTGACAGTGCTGGACTTATGCACCAATTTATAATCTCCCGCCTGCAATGCGCAGCTACCTACACCCCTCCAATTCATCGGTGAACGAAATTGTGGCAGCTACAACCACTGTACGACGAGTACGTGATTATTACAGATGACAATGATAATGATAATGATGATACCAAAGCACGCTCATGTATATTAGTGTGAAATGCTGAGGCGTGAGATTTTAACAAAGTCCATCCCTAGACATAACACACTTTTCATAAGGTTGCTGAAAACTCTTTGACCATATAAGTAGCTTGTTACTTCTAGACAACATTTTGTCACATCTCGAATATCGTGCCAATTGAAACATGAGTTGGCCCGCTGCAGCACATTCAGTCGGAAGAAAACATCGTAAAAGAGAGATTCAGCCTAGTTTGTTTGAGTCTGTCGTCAAAATCAAATTCATCTCCGAATGATAAAATGTTTCGAAGCTCAGCCCTGTTCCCCCTGACATATGTTTCTTCAATCTACCGACTACACTGGGTCCGTTCGTGAAAGTATACCAAAGCCTACAGGACAAAGCCTGTATTGCGTATTCCCCAATCGCTGCATAGCATAAATAGAAAGCAGAGTCGGGCACACCAATCACATCGCTCAAGTGTGAACCCGTTCGCCTGTTCAGACGTGAATATTCAGATACGTCCAACGTGCGTTGGTGGAGTAGTTGTTCCGTACTCACCTCGCATGTCAGATGTCCGGGGTTCAAATCCCGGCACGGCCATTGGATATGCACTGCTGATAAGCTCTAATAAGAGCGAAACTCGAGTCCAGTGCTTCCCTTTGGTGTGGACTCACCGGAATAATTACGCCAGAACAGGAACACGGTCGTTCAAACGAGTGGTGTGGCTATGAACAAAATTAGCAAATATCAACTCAGCACTAAAGTAGACAAGACCCCCCTGAAGATCTGGTTATGCAGTACCCCGTTTAGCATGAAATTTCCAAGATACCCCGCTTCATGTCATTTTCAAGCGGAAAGTGTTGAGTTTCACTTATCCTAAGAAAAAATTTGCTTATAGGTCGATCTTGCTCAGAATCTGCGTGGGTCTAAACGATCAGTGTTTTCGAAATCCCCCGTCTAAATCCGATTCCTACAGCTTCTCATATTCATGAAAATCAATTCACACAACTTTGTCACGTAACGGTCCCAAGAAACGAACACCTCCGAAGAGAGAAATATGTGACCTTTGGACAGAACGTCTATGAGGATTGGTGTGTTATAGCTCCCAACCGTTAATTTTTAGTTAGCCAACTGTGCGAAAACTGTCAGGAAAACAAGAAATAACGACAGATAGCTTCTTGAATCCCAAAATCTGCAAGAACTCTGAAGATGATTATAGAGAAGGCAGAATGACGCCATTCATCGTCCTTTATTAATAAAAATTGGCGGCCAACAGCGTAAATTCTGTATTACTTCCTATCTAAAGTTATGTTTTTTTCCAAGGACACTTCATTCAAACAGTAAACTCCAAAATTTCGATACAACTATCAATCAAATGTTCTAATCAACCGAACAACTGGACACGCAATTCTTGTTACTCATGGGAATTTAAGCCCCAAGGAATTGTGGAAACCAATTTCGCCTTCGACGGACATAATAAACTCCAAGAAATCAATAAAATCGAGCTAAAAGTCCAACTGTAAAATCTAAACAGACCTAATGAAGTTGAAGCAGTCGTTTCGATTACTCCCCTCAGATAGTAAAAAGCAGATTATTTTGCAAGCTAGTCAAACGAAAGAAGCACTGATGAAGCCAGAAGGAATCAATTTTACCCAGAGGTTTTGAAGACCGTTCGGTTACAAAAGTATACTAAACATTCGGGCTGCTGAGTTTTTAAAGCTGATACTTTCGACGGTCAGATGGAATGACGGAATATCGATCGAGACGTTTAGATTCTTTCAAAATTCTTCGGCAATTCGTTCCATAACTGCTTGAGAACTGCACAAACTGGACGCTGAAAGACATCAGTGATTTCATCAATACTTACAGAACGACAATTCTGGCACAGAGGATGGTACCTGGATATCTAAACGTTAACCGTGAAAGACAGTGCTGTACACCCAGAATTTTCTTAACAGTTGAACTTGGAATGATCAACAGTCTACAACGAACTGTTTCCCACTTACTATTATGGCGTAACTCGGGGGGAGTGGATTCAATATCAAAGAACGATGAGCACGAAATCGGTTAGAAACATGAGACGATGAATGAAGCACGAAAAAACTACTCCGGTATCCGGAAATTAAGCGATGTACGGCGCTGGGAGATGGCTCAAAGAGACTTGACTTTAGCGGGATCCTCTTCTTAAGTCAATCATGCCATTACATTGCTGGTACAAATTTAGTCTTGTCATGTACATTATAGAGAACATAAGGTTGACGGAAACTCCTCTACCTGACGAGCCTCGAGAAGTGCGAAACCAGTCTTTGGCTGTAGAAGAGTTTTCAGCAACACTGTGAGTAGCGACCGTCAACTGTCAACTAGAAACCCATCGTTGACTGCCACCAAGCGGAAGTATCGCATAAGGCAGCGTGTACATGAGACGCACGCTGGTGGAGTCTAAAGGCGACGGCTTCAGAAACGCATTGCACACGCTGTCAGCGTGGTCTGCTTGGAGTGAGTTCTTCCCAAAGTGTACGTTTACCATGCGTCTAGTCTATGGCAGATGGCATGCAACCTTTGAAGGCAAAGCCTTAGACAGTTTAGTTATGAAGCCACTCCTGATCGTAACGAGTGCCACAACACCCCCGACGTAGTCAAAAATCTTGTTGCCTTTTCATACCGAATTGATTCCTGCAAAAGAGACTTTCTTACTGTGGGTTTGAAGTTTTGTGGAAGGTTCGGCCCTGCTTTTGCTGCATTCAAAGTTGAAGTTGCCGGTTTAATAAATTCTTTGAAGTAGGGAATTCCCGCTACCACAAATTTTTGAACATTCCCGTTCGATTCAAACAAAATATTTTCACAATATTCTAGCTTTATACATAATTATGGTATGCAAATGTTTGCAAATTGGTCATCTTGTCCAAAATACTGACCGTTCCATATGATGAGTTTTTCTTATTATAGGTTCATTTGTGACTTTTCTTATCGTTTTCCTCATCAAGTTTGGCCATTATTTCTTCTGCTGGTTTCCTAAATCTTTCCCATTGTCCCACTAATGATAAAGAGGTCCTCATATGTCATTAAGTTCGTCTTCTGATCAAACTAGCTGCGTTCCACAGCAACCTATGATACTGATCTGGATTGGCACCACGCGATCGATACAAAGAATCGAACGTAACCGAAAGATTGTTTCTGCTGGCTTTGTGAAAATAAGTTAACTTTTGGTGGATTTGCAAATATTACTGTGAACTGGTGTAAATAAGACGGTCGTTTGGCGAATTTGACATGTCTGTCTACTTCTGCCACACCCACACTCGCTGCCATAACTGGCTTTGAGAATCGTGAGCACGAACCAGGTTTTTGTTCACTGGATTCTAGGTCAAGGCAACAAAGTTTCTTTATGGCAGCTATCTTGTAATTGTGTCTGTACGAGTGAAACAGAGACGCTAATGCGTGTGGTGTGTGGGGTCTCGGGAGGGTAGTATACTTGTCAGGTGTCGAGTAAAAGACTGTATGAATGCGAGTGCAGTTTTTGCGGAGTTCTGCGGCCTCCGCAGGTGAGGCTGTCGTTATGGCAAACGCAAGAATAAGGGAAGCAGAGTATTTAAAAGGAGTACAGCTTAAAATTATGTAATGCCGTTATTAGCTTGCTTGCTGGTAAAAGCAGTGCCGGACAAACCAGACTTCATCAGACTTCCATCATATGTTCGATATCCTATCCAACACAACGTTGAAGTGGACAGTCTACTTTTTTTACTTGCCTGTTTTATTCTTCGTGTTGCTCCTAACTAGAGAGATATCCACCCTGCAAACCAGGCAGTAGAAACTGTCCAATGTTTGACCTCCCAAAAAAGTCCCCTAGGGTTTTTTTTGTTTCATTGATGCAGAGTGGTAAAAACATGGAAGTCTTTACGTATGTGGGTTTCTTGTTAAGGGTTTGCTCGCTGAGAAGTTTCCATTCACAACATTTTATTGAGTTCTTGAAAGATCAATATATTTTTATGNTGAAAGATCAGTATATTTTTATGAGTACTGATATCACACTTTTCCCTACAGGTATCCATGCGAAACGTACACTTCCGGATAATATTGCAGTTACTATTGTTTACCGAGGTATACAAGTTTACAGTTCTAACCACCCTCTGGACGACTCTACTTCCTTCTTGGAACAGGAAAATACCATTTTGAAAATCTAAACTCAGTCAAGCCTTGTCAGCGGGTCTTGTGCCCACAAAAGTTATTTGTTTGTAAGTTTTGTTAGCTGCAAAAGTTTTGTTCTCATATTTTGAGTAGGAAACCGAAACATTGCGGCGTTGACTGCTTGAGGAGTCGAGAATTTACTGCCCGGAAGGTTCATGGTTCAAACCCGATCTCTCCCTCTCGACTTCACCTGTCTAGACTTTGGCAACCTGGAAGTATCCCAGTCCTCGTGCTGCTAGACACCGAAAGAG
>NW_008751662.1:285824-313252 GCF_000715545.1 Opisthorchis viverrini
ACACCGAAAGAGTGTTACAGGTGAGCGATTTTTTGACTACTTGGATAGTGCCTGAAACCTGTAAACTTACCTCAGGTTCCTAATGAATTCTGTCACTGTAGCCTACATGTACACAGATATTGATATCCTTTCCAAGGTGAGTCACGTTGGCTCAGAAAGATAGTGACCCTGGGCTAAGAAGATCTGTAAAGACCACTCCTCAGAATAGTTCGAATTCCGTCGATCTCTTGAAGCTTTCTTTAAATTTCGTTACCGTCTCTTATTTCAAACCAAGGGACGGTTGTGAGTCCAAATTCGTCCAATCTCCAGGTGAGCTCAAGCTTTATAGATTAAGCGTGTTTGTCACGCTTTAGGTTCTTTGAGTTTCCTCCCTGCAACTCCTATGTTCCATACGCAGTACAAACACTGCAGGTTGATTTTTTAAAGTGTACATCGATACGTGCTGAATAGCGGTGAACTGTATCGTAATCCCCGGCCATACAGGGTATCCTTTTGCTTACAATCTCATCTAAGGTTGGTAGGCATCAAGTTAAACACGACGAGAGTGGTTTCGAAAACTGCATACATTAGTGAATTCAGGAAGCAGAATCAAATGAAACTATGACGTTAGACCACAGCGACAACGGATCTTGGGTCTTCCAGATAGCAGCCTAACGCGGCCATCCTTTTTTCAGCCACTGGAAGTTGGAAACAACCGATTACTCTAGTCCATCAAGACTACTAGTGCTTACATCAAATTACACGAACATTCGATACGTGAAGTTCCAAACCGGGAAGAACCTGAATATTGGTCTAAAATAGCTAAAGACTTGCAAAGATAACAGGACGAAAGGTTAGACACTGCTTTAGCCAGCTTTTGCCACCGGTGAATACCGGAGTGTATGAAGATGGTCTACCAAACCGGCCGTCGATTCTTAATTAGGGTCTTAAGCTGTCAGTCGGTCATTCGTTCTTGCCACCAGTTCTATTTAGTAACAGTTGAATGACAGAAACTAACAGGTATTTACGTAAAGGAAACTACCTACTCGGTTGCTGAAAACTCCTCGACAGCCCACAACCGGTTTCGCCCTTCTTGGGGCTCATCAGGTAAGCGCGGTCCCCGAGTTTCATAAACGAGAGACTCAACTGAGTCTCCCGTGAAAACCAAATTGATTTGCAAATGAGTGAATTTCTCGATAACAGGTATTTACTTCGATTGTGCGGACATTACCGATTAGTCAGAGTTTCGCTGAGAAACAAAAAATGGAACGGTTTCTCAGTCCACCCAGAAAGACTCTGTGATTGACAGTGGCTGTAATCAAGACAGGACAGACAGACAGACAGCCTGCTGAAAAGCAGTGGTGCATTTTAGTCAGAGGGAGAGGGGCGCTAGTGAGTAGGCAAAAGCAAGTTATTTAGGAGATGGAATGAATGATCCGTGATAAAGTGACGGAATTTTAGTTTCTGGGCTTTATTCCTGAAACTCACTTTGTCCGGGGTTCAAATCCCGGCACGACCATTGGATATGTACTGCTGATGAGCTCTAATAGGAGCGCAACTCGAGTCCCGCGCTTCCCCCGTTTGGTGTAGACTCACCGGAATAATTACGCCAGAACAGGAACACGGTCGTCCAAACGAGTGGTGTGACTATGAGCAAAAATACCTAACCCGCAAAACCCCATTGCAATCACTTTGTAAAATTCAAGGATTTGAGTGGACAAGATTCAAACTGGCTGGGGATGAACTCGTAAGCAGGTCGTGATATCCATACACACATTTTGTATTTGAAGTAGTCCGCTACTGCATGGAAAGTAAGAGTTCGAAAGTGTAACTAGTGTAGGCAGTAGGAAAAACCGGCAGAAATTCGGCAGGATATTGCCAATGGATTGAAAGGGCTGCGGTGTTTCTTGCGGACCGATTTAATCGTCACACCACTGAAGTTTCATACAAAACCTGGGTTCTGTGATCTACTTGTTACAAGTAAGTAGATGTTGTGACGAGTATCAGTCACGGTTGGAAAAAACGGTGGAATCCTTAGACGTTACACTGCTACTAAGTGCTATTCTTTCCAGAAAAATTATGAATATACTACTTAAAACAGCAGAGATCATATTCAGCTCGATGTTTGCGAACCAGTAGATGCTGCTGAGAAAATGACTCTGAAAAAGAAACAACCCGCTATGGAATCCATAAAATTGCTCCCTTCGGGGTATGTCTTATGGCGTGACCTGTGACAAAAGACCCTTTAAATCACTGCACCATGACGTTCTCTCTTGGGATTGGAGGAATAATATACTATATTATATATATATATATATATACTCCGAGTGAAAATACGCTTTACTGGAAATTTCCCTACAGTGGAACCGCTCACTGATTTCTGACCGATAAAGCACTTTACATAGTTTCTTCAAGAGAACGATGACCTTACTCTCAAGGATTCTCTCTCCGAGAGAATCTCATTGGTCGATAGTAACCATCCGAAAAATGTCTGTGATTCATAGTTATCTGAAGAGAATGGAGTACCCTGGGTAAGAACTAACAAAAAACGTTTGTAAGCATTGAAAAAGTACCTAACGATTACATGTTACTCCAATTAGTGAACTAGGTGTGACAGCTTTGTGTATCTCGACATTTCTCTTTAACCAACGGTTTCAATTCGGACGGAATTGAATTCCAAATCCACCCACCAATAAAGTAACTTCGATCCGTTGCTTTTTACTTACTCACCGCCACCTTATACGCAAAGTCTTGAGAATGGATCGGAGCAACTCAGATGTAATAATCCTCTTGAAACAGTATTTATTATTTATTGAACCGTTTTGTCGCAATAAAGATGTACATCTCAACCTTATAGTAATAACCCTGAGGAAGGATTTGATTCCCAACTTATGCAGGGTTAGTTCTGCTTATCACCAGACGTCTAGGTGAGTGTATGAACTCAAAAACAGTAAGAATGTGTAGTGTATTGATGCAGGTCGGAAAGCCTCAGGTATGGACGACTGAAAAGTAAAAAGACTGTAATATACTACTCATAAGGTTACTGAAAATCCGTCGACAGCCCATGACCGGTTTCGCACTTCTGGGGACTCATCAGATAGACTAATTTGGTTTTTTGAGAGACTCACCTGTAACCAAGCTGAATCTCTCGTTTGTGATGTTCTCAGGTAAAAGGGGCGAAACCGGTCGTGGGTTGTCGATGGATTTTCAACAACCATATGAGTAGTACATTACACAGATATACATGTATGGCGACATTTCGAATATCGTAGCAACTGAAGCATGAGGCGGCCTGGTGCAGCTCATTCAGTTGCTTGACAACATCACAAATGAGAGATTCAGCTGGGTTCCAGGTGAGTCACTTGAAGAAAACAAATTAGTTTGCTAAAAAAGACTGTAATTACACTTTAAAGACATAACCACTAATGAGTAGTTTATCGGCTACGTACGATCGTTCCGATTACACATTCTGTCTAAGCGCCATTGCCAATCAGGTAGCCGTGGCCGAACACTTTAGTGTTCAGGTTGCTAGCCGGGCGGCCCCGAGTTCAACGTCCTCTGAAGTTTCGTGAGATGAGCACTGCTGATTCCTAATAAGGAGGAAACCAAATCTACTCACCTTACCAACATATATCTATGCTGTAACAACACCGGATGGCGCGTGTACCGAATCGCAATGTGACACAGCTATGCTTGTGGTTCATTTCTCATTTTCCTTTCTTTTTTTCATTACCAACATCTATCTATGCTGTAACAACACCGAATGGCGCGTGTACCGAATCGCAATGTAACACAGCTTTGCTTGTTGTTCTATTCTCATTTTTCTTTCTTTTTTCGTTCTTGCCATCAAACGAGCGTATCGACATCATCAAGCGTGACAGTTGCGTGATTTAGTCTCACGGGTAACGCTACTAATTGAGACAGGGTCCGTAAAACCCTGAATAGCTGAGCAATCAAACTCAGCTGGAAGCGTCTGAAACGTCTCACTAACACGCTAAGCAGCAGAGTGGATATTGAGACATTCACTTCCACAAATTACCGGCCAGTTTATCGCACTAAGTGACTGTCCCGGTGGGCGGCCATTTGAACTCAACGAGATCGACAAACGGAAGTGTTGTGTAAGTGAATAAATCGATATTGCTGGTCGGGCATTGGTTGGTGGATTTTACGAAACTAATGTTCAGGGAGATGAGGACCTAAGAAGAGTAGATTTGCAGACAAGGGTTCTCTAGGGAGGTGACTGTGGTCTCTGTTTGTACTGTTAGTCTGAGGGAATACATGTTTCACTGTCGACGTTTTAATTCAACATTCCTTGGGAGCTATCTCGAAACTGCCGTATACTGTAGTAGTTTCTGGTGAATCAGGCCTCGTTCTGTCTAGTTTTATGGTATGCGCTTTTAAGTTTCTCCGGTTCGATGAACCGGATTCATCTCCCATGATCAACCTCAGATCTGCAGAATCACCCTTATATTCACGTTATGGATTTGAACTGAGTCGAAAGCCGTGAGTTTCCACTTCTATCGGGCGTTTCCCAACTGTTTGTGTGCTGCTCTGGTTACGTGACAATACACTATAAATTTTCAGCGATAACTGGCACGCTCGTTTAGACATCTAGCATCAGATGAAGCCAAACGATTTGTCCTCTAATGGCCCAGATGATGCACCAAACCTGCCCGCAATTCTTAATTTTCCTCGCTCACCTGAATCACAATGCGCTATTTCAATGTCTTCCAGAAATGGATATCTCCCTAGTATTCAGCTTCGTCCAAAAACTTCCCTCCCCAATGGCTCGCACGCAATACCTTGTACACGTGCTTTAGCGGAAACACAGAGTCGAATTTCATCGGCTAGATTTTTCAGAAAGAAAAACAAACGCGCATCAGACAAAAGCCCATGTGTTTTCTACCAACCCGGTAACCTCACCACACAGGCTGTGCATGGGCGCTTTGCCGAGCGATCTTTGTGATGTTGATTTTATTACGCTGTTGCGAACGGACTGGGGTCGATAGGGGAATCATTCACCACTTTTTTTCTCTGATCAAGCACTCAGTGGTGTACGGAAAATCCACCTGGGAGAACATAAGACCAAAATATACGACTTCCTTTAAATGGCCTCATTCGGTCTCCGGGTTTGTACACGGTGGTGGGGGCGCTAATACGTTTGATCTGGGGTAAACAAAGTTGAGTGCGTGTCACGTGTTGTGGGGCGTGCCAGAGGAAAATAAACTAGTTCGAAGTTCGTCCGTGTTAGGTCACGTGTTATCGAAAATCCATTCTGGTTCCACACCGTTCCTAGTACACGATACTGTGTACATGAAAAAAAGCGAACAATACTGCGTTTATTGTTTCATGTAAGCAACACAGAGTTGTCCCAAGGCGATTCCAACATTTGCGTTTATCCACTCGTTGACTTCTGCTGACTTCACCAACTATATAAGACTTCATTTGTCCGAATTACATATTTATCGTTATAGCAAACAAACGTATCCGGTGGCGAAGGGAAGGATTCAACAACTTCATTGTCAGATCCTCCCCTCATGACTTCATTATGACGTTTTTGTTCTGTACAGCATCCAGAGCTGTGATATGACCAAAAATTGTGGATACAAAGGCACACCAAGAACGGTTTCCGGGCGATTGTTTGAAATGAAGTCATGTCTTGATCACAATGGGTATGCTGCTTCATTCTTGGAGGTTTTCGCATTCGGCTGTGTGAAAAGTATGTCGGAGACTCGGATCTAATGAAAGACCGCCAAGAAAACATAGCAGACATCGAAAGCGCTCCGTCCCGCGAACGGTTTTGAATTTGAGCAGATGTGAGTTGGTACACCTATCGCTGTTGGCGTTCCCACACCTGAGTGATATACCCGCTAAACTAATACTGGTTCATCAAAATTAAAACGGGTTGAAAAAGATCAGCCGATTGTTTTCAAGGAGGGAACAAAATGATCTGAACGTCACCTTACATGAATCAGGAACATCAAGGTAAATATCACAGATGCTGACAACAAGAAATTCAGAGTACTGCTTTCTCAGGCGAATGGTGGTACTCGACACCACCGTGTCGAGTCTTGCATCAGGCAACAAGGAAAGGTGAAACGAAAGTGGTATCAGAAATTACTAAAACCGATGACCACATTCTAACAAGAGCCGTTTTTATCAACTGTAAAGTTCCATGCACTGACCCAAGTATTTTAGTCCGCTATATTTTACGTTGACTGGTGGTTCGTAGGCGACTAAAGTTATTCCCAGTAAACTTGCATGCTATTCTGCTCGATTGCATCAGTTTGTGCTCTGCACATGGTCCCTCCCGTTGTTTAACTTGACATTCTGTCCATCGACAACCCTAGTGCTGTTTGGTAATTTTATATCTGTCTGCTGTTCCCGCTCCATTACCTAGTGCCGATAAAAGACTCACCGATAAGGAACACAACAGCTTTATTGCGAACAGGCAAGGACGTGTGGGTGAGGGACCACACGCTGTTTAAATTTCACTTTCATCGATCCAGGCTGTTGCTGAACTGATTGAATGCTTGATTGGCTGGCGGGCTCTCCTATTGACCTTCCTGAGAGGGAATAGATAGCGTTTCACATGTCCATATCACTGGAAAGCTTTACATCGGTAGGCGGAAAATTTTCGATACAAGGTCTTCATAGTCATAGATGGGAAAGGTAGCTGCACTGGATGAGTTAATCGTCCCGGACTTAGTCCGATTCTGTGGTACGTTGCATCACCTTGTGTCAGGAAGCGTCCATACGTGAAAAGTCCAGAGAACGACGCGTCCCTAAGGTTAGTGTCGGTACCACACGTTCCGCTTGAAAGCTGTGTTGGCGGACCTTAGCAGCATGCGACCAGTGGAGTGGGTGTGAAATTGTTCACGGCAGGAACGCCGCCATTCGCTGGAGAGAACAACCCAGCGAATGACCATAATTGGCGAACTAGCCCTCTTTATGTATATATATATATATACATATATATATATATATGCAGAAGCTCTTTATATTCGCCTTGTCTGGCAGGCTCAATTCAGGCGTAACCAACAGACGGTCACCAACGATACAACACAACAAATCTACCGATTGTCACCAAACTTGTTCGAAAAGGATACAACACCTTGTTTTCATCACCGTGCTTCTATCGAGAAATCATCCATCTTGCTCAATACTGGCTCTGAGAGACGCTAGCTACCGAGCCACGTGAATTTCACGTGCTTACCCGCCCACTGCATCTTGGTCGCTGGTCATGGTAGAAGAATACGGGTTGCTATTTGCAATGCTCTTCTTACTTCATATTTTTAAATTTATCACCCTCCATACATCACTATTCAATGTGCATATGATACCTTTCTGCTAATAATTAAAAATGATAGTAAAGTTCGAGATCAAAACGTGCGTATTTATGTTCATATTGTGCGCAGGAGGCAATATAACAAGTGGCATCATTACTCTGATGTTTGGATGACTATTCATAAAATTGCTGAAAACCCTTCGACAGTCTACAATACCCTTCTTGAAACTTTTCAGAAAGGTGCTTTCTCCCGGCTTTCACAAATCCCACGTCCTATGTGAACCCGAAATGGGTGCTATTTGTAAAGTGTACTCATTCAGTCCCAACGGTGGGCAAAACGGGATTTCAGGCGGATCCCTTGTTTGTCCTTTTCATGTCACTGCGATTTCCACATACAGTTCCTTATAAACAACCCTTACCTGGGCTCAGCTGGCCCTCACGCTTACTTACGCTAACTATCTTTCTGAACATATCAGCTGTTCTGGCAACGATGCTGAAATCCGAGGTTAGGCCTCTGATTCCATCCCGTGTACACAGATTTGGCTGCAGACAATAAAATACTCAAGAATACATGAGATATGTGGATGAGTCGGACATACCAATCACATCGCTCAAGCATGGACACGTTCGCTTGTCCAGATGTGAAAATTCAGATGCGTCCAACGTGTGCTTGTGGAGTAGTGGTAACCCTGCTCGCCCATATGGCAGAAGTGCGGAGTTCGAACCCCGACACGGCCATTGGATATGTACTGCTGATGAACTCTAATAAGAGCGAAACTCGAGTCCATTCCCTCGTTTGGCGTGAATCCACCAGAACAATTACGCCAGGGTAGGAGGACGACTGTTCAAAGAGAGTGAGGCATACCCGCACGGGAGAGAAACGTGGATTTTATCCCTCAGTCCTGGGCTTACCTTTCGACAAGGACTTCTCTTCGTGGAGCCGGAACTCTTGCAGTGCGATCATCAAGAACAACCTTGTGAGTAACTGTTTGACAGAAACTTCACGACTGTGACACTGAGCACGCCGAGGTGTCTGTCGTACGATTTCAGTAAAAACTTGACTGTTTTTTATAGACGTAATACCTTACGCATAAGGTTGCTGAAATTCTTCGACTGGTTATTGCATTCGATACCTAATCGGTTCCAAGAGGGGAGTCATAACAGACCGCCTAAACATACCCAAATTTTTCAATACTGCTTTCTCCCCGCGAGGCACACACACACAATAGAGATGTCCAGTTATAACAACCTATGAAATAGCCCGAAACTCCAGACTATGCAGTCCAGCCAAACAGAAAATGCACGAAAACCTGAAAACTAAACCTGACGTATAAAAGCGATGATTACTTACAACAGTACATCATTTTGACAAGTATAATCAATTATCGGCCAGTCGGATAAAAAAAGCATTCTAGTGAGAACAAGTTTCAGACGAAGCACATTGATCACATTGCTGCCTTTGCCACCGAGAGGTTATGCAAACCGGAAGATGTGCGGAGAGTGGTCTAAGTCTAGACAAGAAAAATCGATAAATCTAAAATGGATTCAAACCACGAACGAAGCGTTCCTCCACTAGCACGTATATCGTCTGGAATTTCACTGGATAATCATTCTGCCAATGAAATCACAAGAAAAATGTGTAGATTTTGCAGTCGCTTGATTAGATTCTAGCCAGCCTTACATCAATCAACAAAACGATTACAGGGACAAATTCAGATTGTTACGTGTGACTGCGTTGTGCTACTTAAATCTGTCACAATGATCACGCGAAAGTTGTTTTCTTTTCCCCAGCGAGTGCATGATGAAAGTGCACAGTATTTTTCCGGTGCCCACTGGACCATATACACACCGGATGACTTTAGTGAACATCTGCGTGCAAACCAGGCAAGTTCGGACGTGAGTCGACTACAGCATTGATTCCATAAATAATAAAAAAACAGAAAAGTTTCCATACATTTTATTCACGATGTCATTCATTCATTCAGCTGTAGCACCCTTTCGGTGCCTAATTGCCACGCCACTCGAAGGAACCAGCAAGACGGCTGGGACACTGCCAGATCGCCCAAGCCTGGACAAGGGAAGTCAAGAGACAGAGTTCGGGTTCGAACCACGGACCTTCCGATAAGCTGAGCCCATCTCGCCCCTCAGGACACCAAATGAAATGACGTGGTCATCCCAACGTCATGCAGTGATATCAACAGCCATCGTACAATACCCTACCCTTTAAAGAACCTGTGACACTCCTAATAAAAGCAAGATAACCCAGTGAGACATACACTTTAACACTTCTCAAGTCTGTTATTCTTGGGGGGGGGGAGTTAACTGTGGGGCTGTACTAAACCAATGAATGATTACATTGACCTATCAATAGGTTGAAGCTGGCAAAATATCGTTCTTCAAACATACCGGGTTTGAAGGTCAACCTATTCCAAACCGAATTCCCCGTGCACGTGACCTACAAGATGAGAGTAAATATTATCACCGGAAAGCGGAGCGAAGTTACGCCTTAGATCCAATTTATCTATTCAGTCAACCCAAACTGGAACGTCAAATCGCTCTGACAATGTGCGAATCATTGTTTGCCATAATGAAGGGGTTTGAACACGGTTTGTTTCGCGGAATATTTTCTCTACATTTAGTTCGGTACCTGAGTAAGTGTAAAACACTCGTCGATATATCCAGGCCTCTTTAATCACTGCTCGATCATTCTTCGAAAATATATGGGTCAAATTGCGCACTGAGCAACGAGAAGTTAGGATGAACAGCGCTCCTCGGTGCTGTTGTGTTAAATCCAATGCATATTTGCTTTAGAATGCCCGGGATAAAAAAGCCCGGTCTAATTCCTGTGGATTAAGTTTCGGTGATGAACCCATCCTCGTTCACGATACATCCAGTTCATTTAAATCCCCAGATCTATAGCAAATCGATACTCCACTTCTGATTTGGCATCAACATTGAGCTGATCTTTCTTCTCTTGTTATCCTACTTAAAGACGACCTTGTTATTAAAGCTAACAAATAAAATGAAAGTATCTGGATAAAGTTACCATGTGTGTTTGTAAAAGTCAGTGATCTTGTGTAATTTCGACTGCTGAGGATCTGAGGGTCCAGTCGATACGGGCGGTATCCTCATGCACAATGCCACAACAAAGGGACCGGAAAACATCCATCTTACATTGTTTTGCCAAAAAATAAAAGATACTCAAACTCTTGATAGTCACTTCTGAGCCCTGAACAACGCCAGTGAGTGCGCAGACGAGGGCTTACTGTTCGAACCATATGCGAGTGTGATATTCGAATCGAAAAGTGAATGTGAAACTCAATGGAAAGGAGCAAATGTAGCACACCTTAACAGGTGTGTGGGAAGAAGAAGTGGGGCAAACGGTGAAGTTACCAGGAGACTACAGGAGACTACACAGTATTTGGCAAATGCGAAATCCACAGGTGGGCAACCATATCCTGGAATTTTTGTAACTACTACGCTGTCATATGTTTGCCGCAGCTTCGTTTCGTGTTTGATTGGCTAATTTCATGACCTTCATTCGGCCAATGGTTGATCTAACGCTGACCTGCGTAGACCAGTGAGTAGGTAGAATATCAACGCACAAAAGTAGTATAAACTTTACAGCTTCTTGCCTAAACGTCGTGAGGTTATGTGGAGTTTCTAGGGCCCGACTAGTCAGCCAGTCATTTTTGTGCATTTATTTCACGGAGAATTTTCTTATTTTCTCCTTTATTGGGTAGAAGAGTTTGACAACAAATTTGCTGATAACTGAGTGATGAAGTAGGCAGTTGAACAAGTCTCAGAACTTGTACCTCAAAATGGCAAGTACTGACATTCTTTCTACCAGCTCGAAACTTAACAAGAGGCGGCAGGTTTCGAACATCACCTAAAGCCTGAAAATGAACGAAGACAGCACTGAGGGGTCATATTTATGAAACAATTAGAAATTGATTCGGAATCTTGCAATAAAACCCTACAAGTGTACAAGAGTTCACGTTTGCTGTTTCGGCGAATACATCAGTATCTCAGATTGGTTCCTATTGTCTAGGGGCCTACCATCCAAATGAAAGGTCCTAAATCCCAAGGACCTTATCCTAGAAACCGGGAAACAATGGCCTTGTTTCGCATGACGACCCTTCAGCTCTCAGGAGCCACAGTCTTCAGTAGCTTGGTTCATCTCATTCCTGACGCTGGGCAGTATCTTCAACATCTAAGTATACGCGTTGCTTGTGGTTGTTGTCGAGATTCCTGTTTTGGTACCTAGCCTAGTTCTTCGAGTCAGTGCCGTGAACACCTGGATGTATTGTGAGCCGAATGGCTTGATTAAAAGGTCTTGTGTGTACACGGCAATCCAGTCGACTAGTGCAATGAGAAAGAAGATGTCCCTAGCCCTCAGAAGGTAAACAATGATCCAAAGATCACTGGAGAATCTTCCGATTGGTCTGCAGTTGTTGACGTTTATTACTGTCAGTAGTATCGTCGAAAGTTGATGAAGCGACAAACGACTTCTTTCTAGCTCTGAGTTACAGTTCAAGCACGCTTGGAATTCACTGGTAAATTTTGATTGGATGGTTTTAGCTCGCCACAGTACGCTTCCCTTGGAAATTGATTTCATTGTCCCTTAGAAATTGATTTCACGTTAATCTTCCTTCACGTGCTCCGGTATAAACCGCTAGCTCCATTTTCAGACAGGTGATAAAATGACCTCCCGCTATTCGTTATATATAAAAGCTGATGAATCTGATTAGTCAAGCCTGAAGAGGCACAGGATGTCAGTGAATTATTTTACCGTTACTCAGAACAAGCAACTACGAAGTGAGAGTCAATTCTTCTACTGTTAGATTACTTTTGGCCATAAGGGGAACTATTTTCAGCACTATCTCGTATATAGTGTTCCTCGTGTGATAACTAACCTAGGGATAGGCAGTCAGGCTGCTTGGGTGAAATGGTGAGTGACGAGTAACGGTGGGCAGAACAAGTCATGGAGCACCATGCATAAGGTTGCTGGAAATTCTTTCACAGCTCGCGACCGGTTTCATGGGGCTCGTCAGGTAGGCGCAGTCCCCGAGTTTCCGTCAGCCTTATGGTCTAGTTGAAACGGAGTTGCGCAGAATTAGCGGCATACACTCATTTGCAAACAAATTTGGTTCTGCGGGAGACTCACCTGGATCCAAGCCAAATCACTCGTTTGTGATGTTTCTAAGCGACCTTATGAGTAGTGTATTACGTCCATACATACATCGTGGTATCTCAAGTATGGTACCAACCGAAACCTCAGGCGGTCTGATACAGCACATTCATTTGCTTAGAAACATCACAAACAAGAGAGTCAGCTGGATTCCAGTTGAATCTCTTACAAAACCAAATTTGTTTGCAAATGAGTTCATTCAGCTAAGTCATGAGCACAGGAATCAATCAATGGTACTCCGCTTGGTAGCATCCCAGTAGTATCGTGCGGTGCATGAGAATAGTATGCTAAACGGTAGATCGAGTAGGTGAAAGATCAATAAGTAAAAAGGATTCCCTGGAAACTCGAAATAGGAAATAAAGTTCATTTGGGTATCACATTGGTTTTGGGATTTCATCATCGAACGGAAACATCTGCCCCAGAACTGGTCACTTTGGCTGGGTCCCACTGGTGGTCCCCGTAGAATGGCCCCGTAGTTCCTAGGACGTCCATATAGTGAAGTGAAAACGACTCACTGGCCATCAAACGAACCAAAAGTTCGGGTGTAGTGATGACGTTAGTTACCGAGCTGTGTAACCATTCAGTTGAGCATTGAGTTCGCTAGTCCCTTAACCGAGGATCGGCTGCTGAGTCGAGTAGAGCATAAGGGACTAGCCAATAAGCCCCAGGACGGATGAAACTGGTTGTGAGCTGTCGGAGATTCTCAAACAGTAGTGTGTTTCCTCTGGATAAAAAGCAAAGTGCTGACTCAAGAGAAAGGAATGCGTCCACTCCAGGTGTGTCTTACGGCACAAGACCGTATAACTCGAACGTCAAAATTTACACAAAGTTGTTAGAGTCGCGTTTTTCAGCCAGTCTGACAAGACCTTGGTTTTTCTTCCTTGTTTGATGTGCGGGTGTCGACCCAAGTGTAGCGGAGATCTGCTCAGTATCATCATCAGCTTGGTTCAAACAAGCTGAAACAGGAATCTGTTAACTCAAGTGCTTCCGTAGTTATTTATCGCTTTCCAAACATAGCCAAACGCAATACTATGAGCAGTTTTTCTAACGTCATAGAAAACACGTTTACTTTTGCTGACTTTCAATGGAGAACTTGGTTTGTTTATGCTGAAAGGCCCCTACCTACAGATGACCAGGAGGGGAGAAATCAGTCTACCCATGTCCACTGTGCCCATTTTCATAATACAGTATGTTTATGTTTACTAGAAAAACAAGAATACTGTCGCTGTCCCAGTTAGACCCCTTTAGATGGGAGAATCGCCCAATCTTAAATAGCACCACGTCAACACACAGTTGCTGTATCCATAAAATGCGAAGGGGTTCGCTCGCTTTCAAGTGTTTTATTTTCAAAAAAGACCTATCAACCCGTTCTGTGCTTTATCCACCAACCAAAACAGTCACTCTTTGAAAGTTTCTCCTGTGAGAACGGGAGATGGCAAACAAACTGCAGATTGTGTCTCGGCGTGATTGCAAAGTGAATCAAGCAGGTCTCATTCTACACGGTTTGTATCTGACAAACGTTGTACCGTTCGGTATTTGAACAGTTCGGAAAATGCACCGCCTAATCCGCTGTGCTAATGTAATGTGCGACAGAACTTAGTTAGGTATACAAGCAGATATTCCGATATTACTTTTGGGGGCCACCGAGATCTCCTCCAAATTTGAGAATTTCGGAATGCTCAACTCTGACCAATTTTTCGTGCTCCTGACGTTCTCTGGGAACTTACCAACGGTCACCACCTCAGGACATGTACAAGTGACAGAAAAGTTAAGGGAAAGGTGATGACTGCTCCTCTCTTCCTTCGGCAGCTGCCGTATGCATTCAAGGAATTCCCACCGTAGTTTAGTTTGAGACTCAAAATGTGAGAGCTGAATCAACTCAAGACTCCCTAGATCTGGTCACCTTACCATGAAGACCATGCTCAAAAGCGTCCAACAGGCTGTAGGTAGCTGTATTCACCGTAGAACTGGGTTCATATCAGCACTTGGCCCTCACAGTGAAAATCTTTGACCCTAACGTCAGTGTCCTCGGTCCATAGTTCAGCTAGAAACGTTTGTGTGTACCAGGCCGATAGCTCTTTCTCGCGAATCTGAAAGATATTCGAATAATGCCCGCAAAGTAGCTGAATATGGCCGTATTTCTTTCTTAGAACGCCGTTATTTTACGAAATTCTTTCCTGTAACCAAGCTATCTTCTACAAATTATTTTTTGTTGCCTGAATGGCTTGTCTGAAGTGTGTTTCCAGTGTCCTGAACGTATTTTCAACCTTGTTCGCTTGTAACCCGAAAATGACACTTCTAGTGCAGCGCATATCTGATTTGTAAAAACAAACGGTTGGGTTTTTATCACAACTGTCGACCTGGTGACCTCAGTCATTGTAGATTGCCGGAATGGGGAAGGATGTAGAGAAAGGATTGACGCATTATCCTAGTGACTTGAGGAAAAGAATGAAGTTGATAAAGGTGAAAGTGTGGAATGAGGACACACACGAGGCCAAAGTGTTCAACGGTCCAAAAAAAAGTTCGATATCGAGAGCCACTAAACAAAAGAATTGATTACTTTTTTTCCACGGTGTATCAACGACAGTGTTTCTGTGACCAAGCAGGTGCAATGAATTGGTGTGTCCCGTCTGTTTGAGGGTGGTCTTCTATGGTAGAAAATTGTTCCTGTCTTGTTTGGGCTAAATTGCTTGATCAGAAAGCCACTAAATAAAGAATTACATAACTGATGTCACTTTCACCCTGTTCGATGGGGACATTCCAACAGAGAACAGCTTTATCATTCGCCAAGTTCAACAACACTGCATGCACGCTTATCGAATTGACCGAAAGCAAGTCATTGGTAGCCAAACACCAGCCTGTATGTATGTACTGTCGACTCATGTTTGAAGTAGAGCTCATTTGTAAGTCGTTTTACTTCCACCCATATCACCGGCCTGAACGTATAAAGGTACAGAAAACGCTTTAATCATGAGCATACTGGTCCCGGACGTAGGTTGCAATAGCTAAACCACACCGTTACCACCCTCGGTAGAGACCAAGTTCCCACTTTCTGCGTTTGCCAATCAGATGGAGGGTCGTCAAGTTCGAGGGAGTCGCCTATACGTTGAGCCAGCTGAAACGATAGCTCTGTCGCAGTTTGAATAAACGAATGGAAACCATATGGATCTCATCACAGAAACCCCCGCACATCCCCATTTTTTTCGAGAAGAAAAAAATCGTTCAGCTGTAACACTCTTCTGGTGCCTAGCTGCCATCGCGCCCGAAGGAGCACGAAGGCTGGGATACTGGCCAGGTTGCCAAGCCTAGCTGGGGGAATTTGGAAGGCAGAGGTCGGGTTCGAAACACGGACCTTCCGGTCAGTAAATTCGCGCTCTAACCACTTGAGCTGTCTCGCCCCTTAGTCGAGAAGCATTGGCCCTGATTTCCACTTGTCTTGACTTTTCAAATGCTACTGGCCAGTGAAAGCGTAAAAGCCAACGACATTGTGTCTCCAAATTCACTGGTGCAACAGATAACTGTGATACATGCCTGTGGGTTTGCTAACGAATTTTCAGCCAAGCGGTAGGAATCACCCATAGGATATCGGGCTCAGTGGTCATTTACGAGACTGGTATTCTGGAACCGTGGATGCAGTCTTGGTTTAGGGACTCAGACAGCGCCAACCAAGACTTTGTATATTTTTGCGGCCAAATTAGCTCCGTGTAGGCCGCATTTGATCACAGGAAGTTGTGAGTCTCTCCCCAGATTGATTCACTTGCCTGATTTTTCATAAATACTTGGGCAACCTAAAACGCAGCCTTGTTTTCACAAACTTGAAGCGAGCACAGACATGATAAAACGGATGCATTTCGCTATGTTTCTCTTCTGCGGGAACCGCTTGTATTGCCTTAATTATATCCAGCGATCAAAACGCCCTTGATTGACAATTACGTATTAGACTCCAGGCATATATATATACACATATATATGTATAAAGCGGAGCCTAGTTTCGGAGACCAAGCTGCATGTATATGAGGCAACGGTTCCATCCTTCCTTTTGCACGACCTTAAGACAGTGATGATGTCCTTTACAAATTTTCACGTACACTACCTGGAAGAAGACTCGCCGACAAGAAACACAAAACCTTTATTGCAAACAAACGAGTGTAAGGCGAGTTACATGGGACTTCGCGTTATTGCAATTTTCATTGACCCATGGTGTTGAATTGATTTATTGATTGACTGGCCTGGATGCTTGTCGGCTTTCCTATTGATATTTTAGTGGGATCGGATGATCTAAGTAAATGCCTGGAATTCTAGGGTTATTCCTGACACACATCTGGTCTTCTGTGAGGCCGTTGGCGGCTGGACAAGAACAGGACTCCTGAAAGGCTTCCGCACGGTCACCTGATTAGGATCTTGACAAACAGAGGATTCGATGTTTGAATACTTTAACCTAACTTCTAAAGGTGGATGCTTGTTTCCTATTGATATTTTAGTGGGATCGGATGATCTAAGTAAATGCCTGGAATTCTAGGGTTATTCCTGACACACATCTGGTCTTCTGTGAGGCCGTTGGCGGCTGGACAAGAACAGGACTCCTGAAAGGCTTCCGCACGGTCACCTGATTAGGATCTTGACAAACAGAGGATTCGATGTTTGAATACTTTAACCTAACTTCTAAAGGCTGCCGACGTGGGTCTCGCGAAGTGAGACACCGAAGCACGGAACAGGAGTGAACTGGAGAAACGGTATGAACTAGTGTTTTTCAAATCAACAATCAATAATTTCGAGTAGAATAGCTGGACATGCAAGACTGAAGGCAAGTATCGGATCCGTGGAAATTGGGGATCGAACAAGCTGGATCTGTCGCTTGCCCTGGTCACAGTGGAGTGGTCGGCTGCCAGATGACACAATGATTTGTCGGCGAAACGTCGGTGGATGCGGTAGGGTGGGCAGATACGTCCCTATTTCGGTGATGTTCAGTATTGTCTCACCCTAATCCCATAGATATTCCGGACCGTTGAAACTGTGGTACTGTTGGAGGTGACTTTCGGTAGCCATCGTTGTATGGACCGAGATGAATAGTGACTTTTGCTAGATGGTCCCACTTGTGCTTAGGGCGCGCTCGAGTGTGTCCACTCCCACAACTTAAGGGGACGTAAGTGGATGCTAAACCTACAAGGGTGCCAGAAGTGACTCTTGTTATTGATCATACACATTTGAGGAGCACATTTGTGAGTACAAAATTTCTTGACTTGGAGTGTCTGAGGCGAACGCGCTTTTTTTCAAACGCTTATGGACTCCTTGTTCGACTAAGCCGTTTAGTCGGGCTATCTGTGCATTGACGGCTTACATGAGACCACCGCCCGTCTACCACTCGCCAAAGGGAGGCGCACTTTTAAACCGATGCCCGAAATTGTCGTTGCAGAACCGAAGAGTCCTGCTGTGAGCCCGGTAGGATTTACTGGCTTCGTGGATCACTGCTACAAATTATGCGTTCATTCAGTCGGTCTTCGGCAACCATCCATGGATTTTTCTGTGTTGAAACGACCAGCAAGCTTCCGTGGTCTCGTTATCGTGGTCACCAGTTGAGTCCGTGCGATCTGGTCAGTCCTAGCATATTTCTTTTACACTCCATGAATTTTAGTACCATATCCTTCCAAAGACGTCTCATTCCATTCAATGCGATATGTGAAAACCAACCATGTATCCGTTGCACCAACCATCTTGATATCAGTTTCTCATGTTCTTGTTAGCGGAGAAGATATTTGGGTGTGAAGCAGAACACGCAGGCTTGGTTCGCACGTCCATAATGTGGACCAACACATAAGAAACTAAGTTTTGTGCAAGAAGAAACACTTGAGGAGCAATTGAGAAGCTCACAGTCTGTGATTGAGTTTGTTGGTGATTTCCTGTGGACCCGCGGTCGATCCTATACCGCACTGGTTTGAAACGTTTCGTCGTGCGATCTGTTAAGTCATCCTCTGACGGTTTGCGAATAAACAGAGTAAATTTGTACATACATGTGTGCATATATTCCTGCGGCTGGATTGCTGTATGAGTGGGATCGAAGCTGGTACGACCCCCGTAGTTCGAATGCTGGACCAGACTCTCATCCAGGCGGCCACCCAGGATTTGTTTAGAGCAATCTTTGATTCACATAAAACCTTGGCTTTAGGTGGATCTACTCTCATGTCTGCTTCTTGGGGTTTTCGATTTCCTGTGGACTTTATTTTGACTTTCTTCCCGACCAACCACTCCGTCGATGCACACAAATTCTAGATTGACCTAATCAGCGGTCTTATCATATAAGCGTTTTGTTTTTTTTAAAAAAAGATTAGTGATTTGGACGTGTCTTGGGAATCGAAGGACAGATGTTGCTGGATTTGATCAGATACCCGGATACAGCGTTCAAATTCCTAAAACTTTGGACAACTTTGGATATTTATGACATTTCCACTTTTCTGCAAGTGTGGTTGTTTTTTGCCTATCAAAATGGGACTACTGATTTCATTATTCGACTGTGGGGAAAGTTTGATTTGGGCCATCGAACATCTGGGCCCCAGACGGGATTAACATTAGTTTTGAATGGACAGTTGGCAGGCAAATGAAGAGAACCGGTAGCAATGAACAGGAGCTTGACCAGATGCTACTACACCTTATCGTGTGACATCGATTTTCGGGAGGTGTAATGAGGCGATTGCTATTTGTCAACCGCACAGTCACTTGTCATGTGACATCGATTTTCGGGGGATGTAAGGGGGCGATTGCTATTTGTCAACCGCACAGTCAATCGCTGTGCAGTTCACAATTGGGGACATAAGAGAAGGTGGATCTAAAAGGCAGCTCAGAAGGCGTGGAGAAACCTTTCGGAGGTGACTGTGGAATTGGTGTCCGGCAACCTAAAGCCATTTAGAAGCCGTATGTATAAAATATCTATATTTGTCATGCCAAAACGGTATGGTGACTTGTTCTCCCTCACTCTCTTCTCCCCTCCAAATAGTTCCCTAAAAGCGGAAACTGGTTTTCCGTTGCTAAACCTGAGTGGCAGCCGTTTCGTTGCAGCGGCAGAGGTGAGTTTTTTCTAGACCAGTGGATTTATTGTTCTGAACTGAAAAGTTGAGCTATAAACGTATATGCAGTGATAAGACACACATGAACACACCAGAACGCACTTAGTTTTCGCCCTCCCTCTCTACAGCGTCCACCTCTCTAGAAAAGTTTTTCAAAAAGATTGTCCATCCGGCGGGGGGGGGGGCTTCACTCTACCAACAAAACAGTACTTGGAAAATCAGATGGAAAATGGCTTCCTGAGGAGAACTTTCTCTAAATGAGAGATCGTTTTCCTCCGAAATCCTATGGTGCACAGTGAACGGAACACTAGCATCGTCACTAGTTATCGTTTTCATGAAAACTGTTGAATTAGCACAACCATCGATCATTGCTCATCGATTCACAGTCGTTCAAATTTCGTGGTGTTCCTTTGTCAGCACTATGCGTCAACGCAAAGAAAGTAGTCAACTTATTCGATTTCCGCGGAGCAGCCACTGATAACGCTGAAGTGCAACATACCGCTTTCAGCCACTCAAACCGGATCACGGATAACACAAGTCCTAAAACCAAACTGGTGTGTAAGTGAATGTATTTCATAGATTGCGCGCAATGTGGACTCAGGCAAGACCTGAGATTACTAGAAAGTGTGACACCACTTGCCGAGCACCGGGAAGGTCATGGGCTGTCAAAGAGTTTGGTAGCAACATTCAAGACTATAGTTAACTTCAAGACCAAAGAAGTCTCGCACATTTCTTCGATGAATGTTCGAATTTGACACATTCTGTTGAACAATTTAACGATAACGTACGGGAAAGCGTACTTTAATTTCCAAAATCAGACATAGGATGATGAAAACAGCAGAACGGTTGAAGTAGGTAAACCACTTTTTATGCGCCCTGGCGAAGATGCTACCTCAGACTGTTTAGTTGTAAAAAAATGAACACTAGTCAATCGCCTGCGACAATCTGAATTGCAAAACGAATGAAAACTCATTGGTAATCAAATATGGTTTTTCGAGAGATTTATCTGGAACCCAGCTGAAGCTTTCGTTTATGATGTTTCTAAGCAAGCGAATGTGCTGTATCAGGCCACCTCATGTTTCACTTGGTACCACATTCGAGATATCGCAATACATGTAGGAACGTAATGCACTACTCTCAAGGTTGCAGAAAATTCTTCGAATATCGCATCCATCGAAACATGAAGCGGCATAATGCAGCATATCCAGTTGCTTAGAAGCGATTCAGCTGGGTTCCAGGTGAGTCTCTCGAAAAACCAAATTTGTTTTCAAATGAGTGCATTTCGCTAATTCCGTGCATTTTGGCTTCAGGCAGAACATAAGTTTGACGGAAACTCGGGGACTGCGCCTACCTGATGAGCCCCAAGAAGGGTAAAACCGATCGTGGATTGTGGAAGAATTTTCAGCAACCTTATGAGTAGTGTATTACGTCTATGAATGAAAACTCGTTCCCTAGCCTACGTAACTTTAACACATAGGGATGCAATTAGCAGCAAAACAAGACCATCAAACCTAGCTAAGCGAAATAAATAACAGGCATCTTCAACCTGTAACATGAATGAACTGCTGATATTGCAAAATCCATAGGACTGTAATGTATATATCCGAGCTCTGCCACAATATGATGGACAATATGATGGGATATCTGTAATGTACGACTCATAAGCTTGCTGAAAATCTGTCGACACCCCACGACCGGTTTTGTCCTTTTTGGAGCTCATCAGGTAGGCGCAGTCCCCGGGTTTATGTCAAACTTATGTTCTACGTGAAACCAAATTGCGCGAAATTAGCGAATATACACTCCTTTGCAAACTAATTTGGTTTTTTGAGAGACTCACCTGGAACCCAGCTGAATCTCTCGTTTGTGATGTTTTCAGGCAACTGAATGTGCTGTACCAGGCCGACTCATGTTTCATCCGCTACGATATTCGAGAACACAAGGTTGACGGAAACTCGGGGATTGTGCCTACCTGATGAGCCTCAAAAAAGGCAAAACCGGTTGTGCGCTGTCGACGGATTTTCAGCAACCTTATGAGTGGTATCTTACAAATATATACATGTATCGCGATATCTCGAATATCGTAGCGACTGAAACATGAGGCGGCCTTGTGCAGCACATTCAGTTGTCTGAGAACATCACAAACGAGAGATTCAGCTGGGTTCCAAATGAGTCTTTCGGAAAACCCAATTGGTTTGCAAATGAGTGCATATTCGCTAATATGATGGGATACTTGAACAGTACAGCGGTTTGCGCTTTGCCTGAATTCCGGCATCTAAAGATGTTACGCTCACAGACATGCTGGCTAAGTCAGCAGCAAATATAATGAGAATCGGATGTCCCTGATTTCGAAACCGAATCGAGATGGTTGTAGAGAAGTATCTTACAGAATCTAAAATGCCAAGTTTTCGGTGAAAACGATTTACGGAGCGCTTACTTTTAGTTTAACGCCATTCTTGACAATACCAGATTTGATCCTCTTTGCGACTCCTTGTGACCAACGGACCAAAAACACAGTTTCATCGGACAATAAAAACAAGAATGGGGCTGAAATTTTCAGTACGAGATTCATAGTACGCGGCTGTTATTTCCTACGTGGTGGTGGAGTTAGGGTGAGTAATCGGAACGCACTTTGGTGATCTTTAAGCCAAACCATTTGTAGCGCTTAATTGATTGTGTATCGATCAGCAACCAAAACCAGAACCTAAATATTCGTAATGTTGATCAGTTGCACTTTCAGTGGGATAGTATCAATCGTTGTGACTGGCATACGTGTCAAAAATACGTGTATCGCACAATTTGAAACGATAGAGCCATGTGTATTTTCTGGAACTAACCATGGGTGTTTGTTGGAACAATCACGAGAATATCTGCCCGATTTCTCAAATTGCACGCTCTCAAACAAAAGAGAGAGGTCGCTTGGTCTCATTCAAAAAAGTTCAAAAAGGAGTCAAAGGGAGTCTTTTTGGCGGATTTAGCTCAGCGCTCGCAACTTCCGGTTGATCAAATCAGACGGATCGATTTTTACTCGGCCACAATGAGTAATATAATAACTAGGGTGTCAGCGACTTGAACTCAACAAGCTGATGAATTTCGTCTTTCTGTAGATTCGAGTTCTTCATGTGGCGAGCATTTTCGAATAATGTGAATGTGTCACAGTGGGCAACTGGTTCGCTCAAACTTACAGACGCCGTAGTTTGGTTTCTCTCTCAGTATGAGGGTAAAATATAATAAAACAGTTTTTGAGTAACCTAGCACACTAATATTACAGTCCACATTATTTCTAAAACTACCGCACCTAAGCACCTTGATATCTGAAAGTAATCGATGTGGAATCTTGAGGCCTGTATCCCCTGCATATTCCTTGCCTTCAATGCAATTGCGTCTTGTGTCACATGCAGTCACAGGAATTCGAACTGGGTCGTCGAAACAGAAGTCCGCGATTTTAACTACTGGGCTTTGTGCTATTGATGTTAGGTGATGGGTGTACGATTGATCGTGGCTATTTTCCTATTAGGTATCGTACACTGCCATAAATACCGTTGAATCCGCTTTCGGCAGCACTGTAGGTCCTTCTGGATATTTCCCCGGGCTGTGATAACCAGTGATCAGTGCCAATCATATTTGCATTCCAGAAAGTTCGAAATGAGGAAGGTGAAAATAGCACTGTTGTGTTTACAGACGCATAGGTCGCGCTCATTTATGTGCTTCGTGACGAACCACATGGAGCACAGTTGAAAATAAGTCATTCTTCTAGAGCGACCAACACAGTATCCCACTCAGTTGTTACCTATTTATAGATCTCTCAAAAAGTCAAACTTGGCTAAAAATAAAACCCTGTCTCTGAGTATTCTGGTTGGTCTTGGAGAGTGTCTTGGAAAAAACAGCACATATTTTCCAGACTTGCATCGAGCGGATGTGGTTCTGAACGCGGGCGAAGTTGAGACTATCCATACAATAACTTCGGGCTACTGGGTCTTTTCTCATCCGTTTACATGGGATAGTTTGTTAGGTCCGGTTATTTGCCTACTTCTAGGTCAGTTTGAATGAATCGGGTATCGACGTTTTCAAACACCGTTGTTTGTTCGCACAAGCTTCTCTTCCATTGTTCTAGTCTCGAAAATGTTGCAACGGAACGGGTAGACGGTCTGTTTCTTCCGTCTCACTTTGCATGAGCAATTGCATACGGTCATGCGTCAATTTACTCCTTCTAGAATCACTCTTTATGCGCTCGTTAGCTGTATATTTGCACTCCATTCACACAGGGATGCCTAGTTATTTCCATCACCACGACCATCAGCCAATGTGAAATGGATCGTGGTCATCTTTCTAAAACTTCTACATTTTCCAGGTCTACTCCATGTCCTCTCTCTAGAACATGTCCCGCCGTTGCTGAATCTTTGATCGGCAATACTTTTCTTCACCGTTTGAAGACTCTTCACCAGTTCTGGTGATGGTGTGGTCACGTGGCAGTTTGTAGTAGGTAGGCTTTAGCGCTTTCCTTGCATTCAAACAGCTGACACGTGACGCTGCGCGTTTGTCGATAAAGTGGACACTTAGCAGAAACGATTCAATCTCAACTCCACAAAAATTTACGTACTTTCTCCCCTTTAACTTACTGTGATGCCACCATCTCTGACTAAAGAAAATTACAAATGATACCTAGAAGGGATGCCCACATTAAGTGAGCCAGAATAACCAGTGTCGATCCGGTTCGTCTATTCTAACACTTGGTGACCCGCATCAAAAACTCCACTTAGCCGACACTTAACACTGATTTAACCTGCTACCGAGAGGAAACCTTGTTGACTGATTCTTCTGTCTTAAATCCTAGTCACTCCTACTGACTCAGCTTTTGTGTCAAAACGTGAGACATCACCCGGTTTTCCACTCCTTTCAGGATCAATCGTTTCTCGATCAGTCCCCAGTTTCCTCAGAAAACGGATGCATTTTTATAAAAATGAGAATCCATTTAGGATAAGTAATTCTAGCCTGATTTGCCGGAGTGGTTTTTCCACCGCACTGTATTTTATCACAACATGGAATACCTGCTTAGGCTCAACTTCGTTTAACACACTGTCTCTTCTCTATACCTCGTTTCCATGTAGGCTGATTGTGGATCAAATTGTTTGATTTTCTATTCTCATCCGAACGGAGGTCAAAACGCATTCTCCACCTTTGCTTCTTCATGAATTGTAGTCTCTCACTACTTGAATGAACGCTTCCATATCTAAAGAGACTTCACACTCATCTGGGAAAGGTCTATTGATTCCCGATCGATAGCGCTGCGTGATTTGAAAATTCCGGTTCACAGGAGTGGCACCGGAAAAGTGGGAACTGGCCATCCTTCATGATGAAAATCACTTAAATTTGATTGACTTGGGAGTGGATAAACAAATGATTCAGTTGGCACAAATTTTAATATGGCGCTCGGGGATATTGTAATCAAACCCATGCACACTCGAAGCACTCTTGACCACTTTAACGGTTTAGTCATTGAAAGCTGGACCACGGTGTACAGCACCAAGATCGCATTGCGGAATATTGATCGGTGCAGAGTCCGGATGTGGGACCAATGGGGATTCATATTTTATTATTTAGTAAGCTGTTCAAAACCAAAGTGCAACAGTACTGCAACCTACAAACTGAGGGACGAATCAGCACCTTTTTCCTTGTTTCCATAGACGTAATATTTTTGGAGGGGGGACACCTGAGCGGATGATCTAAGACTGTGACAGAACAAATGCCGTCCCATGTTTATGCGAGACATTCCTTTTAGTTGGTAACATGTTGATATACTGGTAGCTCGCGTACATTCATTGGTCAATCATTGATCATGTGGTAATTGATCTGTTCACAGAGCTTGGTAACTGATTTGCAGGCATTTCGTTTCCATTCGAGGAGACATCATTGTCACGCTTTTAGTCGAGTAGTTTCTTCTTCCCTGCTTGGGCTTGCATAGTTTGCGAAGAGCAGTTTCGGGCTTTAACCTGATTGACTGGTGGTAATAATCGCACTTGGTGTCTGATTGGTCGGATCGCAGTTTGTATTACGTTGCGTTCTGTATTTCTTGAGTTTGATTGCTCTACTGCATGCTGAAAGTGTCGTCCATTGTTTCCTCTTCTGGTTGCTCCGTTCGTCAGCTGTAGTGTGCAGTGGTCCACTTTCCTGTTATGTGATTGGTTGATGGTGCGCCTTTTGGGCAGTTTGCTGTTCTCACCCTGATTGGTCCACTCCTAACTCGCGGTTTGTCTTCATGGCCCTGGTTGGTTGATTTGAATGTCTCCTCTCTGTAGGGCTCTCACCATGTTGGCTCGTTCGGCAGCCAGATATGATGCTTTTTGAGGGGAGCTGCAAATTCCGGTCTGCCTTTTTGACCTGGATGTCTTTTTACTTTAGTTCCATTGGTTTCTTCTTTGATTCCTTGTTCGGTCCAGGGTTTGATGGTCCTGGTGCCCTTTAGGGTCTTATGTGAGCTTCTCTAAAGTCTGACCCTTCCATGCATGTATACCACTATGACCACTGGGAATTTTCGGAAAAAAAATTCACGGAACGCTAGGGCGCCCAAAATTATACTCGGTGCAATGATTGCACGGCATGGCCATATCCACTCTGTTTGCATATTAGCGACTACTCTCTCCATACTCTGAATTGTCTGCTCTTGCCCTCTCGAAAATTTTATTGGAAGTATAAACAATATCTGAAGGAGTTCGTTCTAATCCACCCAAAACTCCCCTCGAATTAAGTCATCTCGATGCATTTCAGTTTGTGCTCTAGACAGACTCGTTGATTTTCGCAGCCTCAGAGTAGTAACGGTATTTCTCTCAGCTTAGCTCTCTGTCTGAGCCTCCCAAGCTAGCGTTCACGTCAAAAACAACCACCGAAGGTACACAAGGTATATTAACGCCCAAAACGAAGTCAGGAACAGTTGTACAGCGCTTCGTATATGTAGTTTAGGTGGTTATAACTTTCTAGAATTCCTGACGCTTTCTGGATGCGCCATTGGCAACCGGCATTCGGCCAATACTGGGTCCAGACCTTTGATCAATGGGATCTCGTCTTGATGCCGGACCGGCAAGCGTCCGGAATTCGTGGCCAATCTTGCGTGGGATGGACTTCTCGGCCGTAGCAGCACCTGAGTGCGAACGGTAAAGCGGGATGCGTGTGGAATTCCGCCTAACACAGCCATCGCTCTAGTTCAGTTTGGTCGACCGGATCACTGAAATACTCTTGATTCTCCAAGTTCATTGTTCTGGTTTCTTATTTTCCACACTTTACAGTTTCTTATCACGTGCCACGCAGAGCCTATTAGTGTTGCCTTCTCTCGTTGTGTTGTTGCCCGCCATCTTCGAACTGTAACCATCTGATCTTGCTTCAGTTTGATGTGTTCTCTACAAGCATTTCTCCGTCCCCAACGTCCACTGGATTTGAATCGTGTCAGTTTAGACACGACTTCATCTGCGTCGGATTCTGCCCACTATTTATGTGACTGCCCGTTTCCGAGCATTGCTAGCATTGCAAGCGACGCCAGTCCTTCCCTTAGTTTGATTCCAACGGTATGATCATACCTGACGGTATGCCACCCACTATTATATATATATATATGATCGTTGTTAACTTACGTCCCCTTCGAAATCCTCGTTGTCCTACTTTAGATCCCCAAATCAGACCGACAGAATTCGGGTATTCGTTATGTCAGGACGCGCCCAGACAGAACAAAAAGCACATGTGCACAGAGTGACGCATCCCCAAGGTCACCATCGGTTCGACACGTCCGGAAAGTAGGTGAGTTGGCGGCTCCCACTAAACACGACCTAGCAACTCACGACCAGCGTAGTGGGCCTGAGAATGTTCACGACCGGAACACCACCATTGGCTGTACGGAGCGAACAAGTGAACGACCATATTTGGCCAA
>NW_008751662.1:313263-320942 GCF_000715545.1 Opisthorchis viverrini
CAGGCGCAGTGCAGGCGTAACCCCATAGCTCGGCCACCGCACGATACAACACGTTATTAGGATCTGTCAGTAACTACGCATTCTTTGACCGAAACGACTCTCAAACTCATTGTGTCCTCAAATCTATCGATCAACTCAGAAGTGCTACTGAGCTTGTTTCGTGTACCGAACAACCACACAATACGCTTCATCCCTACTGGGCAACAGGGCTACATAATTTTAAATCGATTGCCATTCTTCTGGTTTGATATGACTCCGTAGGCCGGATGAGGACAAAAATACAGGTCAACAGAGCTATGGAGCCACGCCTTGTTTTATGGGTGAGGGCAACGTTGTCAGGAATTCAATCTTTGGCCAAAGCAGGCGTAAGTTGATCGCCTGGAACAGTACTCATATCCTTGAACAAGTGAATGCGTTTTCAATAGACACGGTGAGGCACAACCTGTCATTTCTTATATCAGTAAATTGTGGACTAAGTGGACGCCATCCCTAACCCTTAACCATCCGTAATATCAATTCTACTTCTTGTTTTGCTTAAATCAATTCTACAACAAGACTATTCGTCAATCGGACCGACATCCAAATGCAACTCGTATCGACGAGTTGGACCGAAAGATACAAGTTATTCCTGTAACCTCGAAATGCACTCATTTGCACATGAACTCGGTTTGAGCGTGTGACCTAGCTAAGTCTTGCGTTCCGCTCCAACCGAATGTACGAACATCGGGAACTGCGCCTACCTGTGAGTCGCAAGAAGCGTGAAACCGGTCGTGGGCAGTATGATGAACAGTCCCCTTCAATAAAACAAGTGTAATCGGTTCAGTTTTCCTCAGATCTACGCTCCTTACCGTGACTACACTGCAGTTGTGGCTTTGCTGTATGCCACGCTCGTTGAACGAATCCACAGTAGGTTGCTGGGCAAATGGACTTCAACTACAGCAACAAAGTGCAATGATGAATCTGGTCTATGAGAAAAATGAGCCTTATTTCGGTAAAAGATAACGATAATTTTGGGAAGCCTGTATCACCCTGGGCTCAATGAAAATTTGTTCTTCGAAGAGCAAGTTCCACAGAGCCATCTCAAGCCCTGCTTAAAGCCCACTACTACACAAGGCAGGCTCAGAAACGTCGAATTTCAAGGCCTATCCGGACCACACACTGCCTTGATCCTCCGTAAAATGCGGGAATTGTTTTCCAGAGTTCTATCGGAGCTCGTGTTGTCTTTGAGAAGTTCCATGTATGATCTCAGACCGCTTTGCTTCATCTGCACTCAAGAAACTCAGGAGATGAGAGGAAAAAACCCACAGTGTCGGCGATAGAACCGAGTTCGAGTCAGCTTAAGTCAAACACATCCAAGCAAAGTATCATTTGTAATAACTACATATTGATGATAAAAATACATGATAGACGACAAAAAATGTCTGGGTGGACTGCCATAGGTCGCAACCAATTCAACAACACTTTTAACAGGAATGTTTATAATGTTGACCATTCGGATACACGTGCCAGGCAACCGAGCCCAAGCATTCAACCATAGATGCTGTGTTTAGCAGACGTCTCCCTTGAACTGGCGAAGATTCAGCCAAGGAATACCGCCTTGCCCAAGAGAGTGCCCCAGTACGTATCTCGGAAATCTCCATTCCAGTTTGTCCTGAAAGAATCCTGTTTCGCGGCGGATGGAGAGTTGCCGGAATAAGTCCAATATAGCCAGAGGTTGTCAGCCTGATGATTCATCAAATTTCCCTTGTATTTCATATCTTCCCGTTTTCTTGCAGGCACCAGGCGTTGCAAAGCCTTCACTGAGCTCCTCTAGTGATGTATATCAATATGCGCGCAGATCTACTACAGACAGAGCAACCAAACAGAGCTGAATTCTTTAGACGTCAGTGCAAAATGCCCTCGGGTCTGCCTCATGCATCGTCTCCGATCGATTCGATCAAACACTCCCCTGTCCCACTCACACGACAAGTTCACCAACCAATTTGTAGCAAGTCACCAAACAGTCTGGACAGCAGATTTTGCTTACCCGTGGTAACTGTTTCATATCACCGTGGCTGTCTCCTCTCTGTACAACTCTTTAAACAGAAAATGCACGCTGACGCATTCGTGGGCAGCAAGCACTGCGGTTGCCACACACAGCATGTTCCAAACCACCGGATGCAGCACATCAGATCCGAATGTAAGCGAATACAAGATGAAACACCGAGATTTTCGTCCGGCTTACCACCACGATGGCCCCGTTACCTCAGGCCAATGGTATAAAATATCTAGGTGTAATGGCTCCTTTCCTCGTCCTTTAGAATCAAACTTTTGGACCCAGTATTCACATGCTTCGTCCTCCTTTGTACGGCCCTTTGTTCTCACTAGATCCCTCCCGCCTCCCTTCACGATGCTCGATGCTTTTGCATGCAATCATTTCATACACACACCTAAGCCTGTGTACTTGGAGTGAAACGGTTGTTCGATACTTGACTAGCAATGACGAATAACGAACACTCTTGTTTAGCCCCCTCCTCAACCAAGAGTGTGTTCACCTTGATCTGTTTGCCTTAAACCATCGTCAAGGCGACAGCTGTGATGCTCTTCGAATCCATCAGCTACCCAAGACACCAGCACTCTCCGTAGGGTTATACTGATCAGTCAGAGAGTTTTGTATCGCTTGTACCAAAGGCACCGAACTTCAGTTTGGGATGGTATGCCTTCTTCGAATCGGCTGCTCCTATATACGTCTAAGAACATTGTTCAACGTGTACAAGAGTTCACCACCTATCCCCAATCCATGGAAGCTAAAAACAGAATGATTGTGAAGTTAACTGGATTGCCAGGATACTTGGGACTAACTGTGAGAGCCCGACCCTCAGCCCAAAAAAGTCACCTTTCTTGTAGACCGAATAAACCTCAGTTTCACAATCTCTGGGCAGTTTTTTCGTATACACAGGAAATTCTTGTTTTGACGTACGTCTAACAGATGCCGTTTTCCCATATCACCTCGGCTCCCCATGACAAATGAAAGGATCAGTTCACCTAATTTATAAATCGGTGAACCAGTCCGGGTGTTGTGGAACGGTGCGTGCGAAAAGCAGGTGTGTAGTACAATTTACAGCGAATCTGTTTGCTTGCCCAGCTTTTTTCTCTGTCCTACACTTGGTTTCCTGTGAAGTCATGTATTCCACTGTGCTTTGTCCAAACTTCAAACATGCTTGCTACCTTTTTAGACCAAAAGTAAACTTGCATTCTATTTCCAACCACATCATTTGGAAATTGATACTAGCATATGTGTTTTAATAGATGGACCCAAATTTGGTGATATTTCAGGTCGATTCAGATCCAGTGGGGCAAGCTGCCCAGCTCAGGCAGGACTGAACCAAGCTGGTTCTGAAACAAACAAGGACAGACAAATCTGAGAGTAACTGGCGCACCAAGCTGAACTTGACAGGAGATTGGAACCCAGACGAATCCCTTGTTTATGATATCCTGGATGTGCTCTCACCTCTTGTTTCAGTTGGTACGATTTTCGAGTTATCGCCGTGTATTTTCTTGAAGAAAACTACAAACACTCTTCAACAGCCCTTCCTCGAGCTCAAGCACAGTCCCCGGGTTTTTTTCAACTTTGTGTTCTGCTTGAATCCAAATTGCACGAAATTTGACGTCCACACTTATTTGCAAATGAATTTTGTTTTCAAAGGAAAACTCTCCTGAATTTCAACTGAATGAAAGAGACCATTGGAATTAGGAACCATTTATCTTATGGTACACAAGTGCTAACATCTGCCATTCGATAGTATAGCAATCACCATGGCTACTGCAGTCTTTGATAATATACTGTCAATTATACAACCAAGTGTGCCTACCTGCTGGCCGTTTGGAGCAGAGCAAATGGTGAACGGTACTAACAAGCCACCTAGTTAAACTGAATGACTTCCATTCGGTTGGAAAATTTCGGAACCAATTAAAAAGTCATCGTTTCAGAAGAGCTTGATAAACAATCGGTAGTTTTTATTGTATTTGGGCAACGTTTCGTGTCTGACACAAAAGCTTCATCAGGCCAAGTAAGCAGGTCACCAAATCGGCCAGGTTATAAGGCAGACGGGAAACCAATCAGTAAGTCAGTCCTCTTCAGATTATCACACGAGATCAGTGTTGAGTGTCAATTAACGGCCCTTGTCGACTGAATGACTTCCACCTCACAACCAAGCAGAACAGAATAATTATTTTCTAGTAAATAGTTTCATAAACAAGTAATGATCAAGGTCGAATTCAGTAACGATTGAAGTCCTCGAGTCATGACACGACACATCCGTTGATAGACCTTCTGTTTCTTCTGGGGAGACCGTCTTGGCAACTGGTTTCTTTCTGAAATTCAACGAGAATCATTCGTCCACATGTGTCTATTCCAGTGTTCCACCCAGCGTGTCCTTATTCTCTGCGAACTATTTTGTTTCCTTTGGCGCTAACAGATAAAAGATTATCGTCAGCGGGAGCAACGTTGCGAACAGTTTTGATTGGGAACACGTAGATACAAAGGTGAATATCCTTCGCCTTGATGTCATTTCACTTAAATCTAGCTACTTGATTCTTTCCTGAATCACACTTTCCCCCCATAAGAATCTATCTAAAAGTTACCATTATAATTCTGACTTTAAAAGATCTAAGTTGACTCAACTGCAACACCTACGACTGTTTTTTTATTTCCCCTGTCACGAAGCTCGCATGTTTAGTCTGATTGTTATAGGAACCAGTAGATTTGTCAACTTCAATCCAACAAACGAAGAAGGTCGCTGTTTCAGTCGATCAAGACAGTTCCCCATGAGACCCCTCCGAAGCATGTTTTATTTTTCAGGAGATTCGAAAACCGTGACTTTTTTTGACCCAGCAGTGTGCGGGAATTCAGTGGGGAAGCCATTCCGAGACGATGCCTGAAAGGGCTTTTCCTGGTTGGACTATTGCCTGAAGTCGTATGACGGGGTACTGCAGGTGCACATGCATGCGTACACCGAGAGAACGTACACGAACAATAGGTTCGAGTATGCATTCACCAAATTCCCAGCTACCTTCGGGTCTGTAAAGACCTGAACACTCGGCAACCTGGCACCGACACAAGACGTTTCATTTTCGTTTTATGGATCTATCAACTGAATGTCGTCAGCTCGCATCAAACTCTAATACCAGTTGATCGCGTAAACAAGACAGTGGATTTCAACAGCCCAATAGATGCGTTCGAACTGGCCTTCGGTCCCCGTTCTGATAATATGAGTTCAACACAGGTTGATTAGACAACAAAGACCTTAAAAAAACCCTACTACTCTGAGATCTAAAAATAGTATTCCAGAAGCACTTTGCGTCAATCCACGATGGCTCCGTAGTTGTCTTTTTTCGCCGTTATCGCACGTGGATCGCCTTCCACGATGCGTTCCAAATTTTGGTCACCGTTGCGTCACACCAGCCTTGCGGATTTGCTTCTTATCAAATTAGTTGCAGACATTTTTGCTCCGATCGGACTCGGTGTTAGTCAACGTGTCGGTTCGTCTAAAAGCACAGCTGTTGGATGTTTTGTTGTTCTTGTTTTGTGACCAAGCCAATTCACAAGCCTGATAGTCATAGAGATGAACCGATAAACACTCGCTGTATTTGACCGGAACATGGCAAAGTTGCATAAAATGTCATCTTCACTGTAGGCGGACCGCTGCGCGCGAATTGACCTGAACTTGGTGTATAGGGTGCACTCGCAAGACCGACAACAATTTGACAGCATCGACTTCTTTCGAGGATGCAGCGCGCGCGCGCGTGCGCACATTCACGCACGCATTCAGCCAATAGGCTGTGTGAACGTACTAGGCAGGGGGGAGGGCGGGGGTTAATTTGATGCGGGACGTGAATGAAAGGCCATGGACTGGAATGGGGTCACTCGTTACATGTGCACACACACACACACACACAACTACGGGCGGTCTGATTCACTTGCTTCACGCGAGCTGTCCGCTAGTGAGGTGAGGGTGTCTATTTGCATTTGATTATTTTGTGAGCAGCGTGTATTCCGTTCTCATCCGTTGGCAAGCCATACGATCTTCTGGAAGGCTGAGTTGAACAGGATCTTAGTTATCATCATCGTGGGACATGCTTGGAAGTGAGTTTTAACCGGAAGAGTTTATCACTGATTGGTTTTCCAGACCATACGAAAAGTCGACCTTCGAATAGCAAGCGGTGCACTCACTGTCTGTGCCTTCTTGTTCTGCGAAGAACTGGAAGCAAATTGCTGAGTACAGACCGTTTTAGGCAATAGATTGAAATTTCACATTTCAGAATATTCGACTGACTCTATCGATCCTAAAATCATGTGACTGTAATAGATGTCAAAAAATCTGCTCGAAAAGGCGACACGAAAAAATGCGGAAACTATTACACGGTGTTGTATAGATGATGAGGTAAGACACTCAGCAAAATAACACCGTGAAACAGTCTCAAATCCGCTACTTTCTTGTACTTAGTCAAATTGTAGCAATTGGATTCTCTTGATGACCAAACTAGATCGGTACTGTTGGTAGTGTGAGGAGATTTGGGATTTTTGTGGGATTTTTTTGTAAGTGAAGCCACCCAGTGCTGAAAAGCGAGAAGCACTGAACCCTTTTTCATCCTCATTGGGAATCATCAGCAGCCTGTCTAGGCTTGGGCAACCTGGCAGTATCCTAGCCCTCGTGCTTCCTTCGGGTGGTATGGCAGTTAGGCACCGGAAGGGTGCTACAGCTGAACGTTTTTTTTCATCAGCAGTGCGAAACTCCGAAGAGTCTCGAACCCGCGACCTCCCAGCTAGTAGTTTGAACACTTGAACGTTCGGCCACGTGAGACTGATCCGCAGCCTGATTAACTCACGCTCACTTATCCTTCAGTCACGGGAACCGTATCACGTGATCGTGTATTGACTGGCTCCAAGAGTGACGGTTTCTCACACGGGAGTTCCACTCATGTTGTGTGAGTGACGTATAAACTATGAGCGCTGTGGGGAGATTCGATGATTTTCAATTAGGAATTTATTCGTTAATTAAAACCAATCTACGGAAGAAATTTGAGATGTACTGTACTGCTATTAACTCAATTTTGGGAATCAGCAATAATATGCGCCTCACGAAACAAAATGAACGAAATAAGACTACAGTGCTAACCAGCCACTTGTGGCGGAACAGTTGAATTCAAACTACTTGCCAGAAATTAGCGCTTTCGACACTACTTGTAGTTTCGTTAGATGGGCACTGCCGATGTTTTCGAATAAGGATAAAACACCTGTACAGCACGTTTCAGAGGGGTTTGGTAAACAATCGGTGGATTTGTTGCTGGGCAGGGTTTCGTTTCTGACACAAAAGCTTCGTCCAAGTGAGTAAGTAGAATGATCGGGTTTTAAGGCAGTCAGGAAAACAATCCGTGAGATTTCTTATGACTAACCGACTTGATCAGTGCTGGGTGTTCAGTGTGATGTTCCTGTGTGTTGGTTAGTGAAGATGACTAACATTTACGATAGATTGATTGCGGGAGAACCCGGAATTTTCGTCCTTCCTTTTTCAGTCTAGGACATGTTAATGGAAAATTCCTCTTGGGGTCGTTCACAGATTTCGTTCACACGTGTTCGTCAAAGAGTGCAAGGCCAATAGGTTTGGGTGGTCAGTTGGATATAACTCTACTTGAATTTT
>NW_008751662.1:321434-328593 GCF_000715545.1 Opisthorchis viverrini
TGACCAACTTCACTTTTGACATGAGACAGAAAATCGTCGTAATACACATGAAGCACACTTCTGCCAGATAACCATTCCGGAAGTTGCTACTACTCTGGTCTTGTAGTCTTGGTGTGTACAAAGAAACTGGTATTCTTTATCATTTGCTCACTTACAGAGCCGAAATGGTCACTGCGATGTTGGTGGCGGAACAGATTAAACTAGGCATGGCTTGCTAATACTAGGAAAGGTACCTTTACTCTTGGAGTGGTCATGAATAGAGTTCGTAAATTAATGCCTCACAATCAGACCTGGTAGCAATGGCATCCTTGCCGAAGTTGACTTTATTAAGTAACAGCTGACCCGTTTGGGTTAGGTATCTAAACCACGCATCCATACTGGACAGACAATTTGGGGTGCTCTTGTGGAAGATGAATTCAAAGGAGACCAAGGCTGTGCGTGTGTGCTAGTCTTTTCTAATCCCTAGACTGATAGATCTAATCGATTATACTGTCAATGGAACAAGGCCACATTGAAAGGATTTATTGATCGGCGAGTGATGTTATCGCGTTAATGTGCAAAACGGTGGTTAGTTGGACGTGGAGCTTACAAAAGGGTTAGTTGCATACAAGAAGTTTTCCATTGAGTGGTTAAACGCTACATGGTGTACACAAAAGCTAGCTGGCACACAGCAATGTGAACTGGTGAGAATCAGTGACGAGGGTTGAATGGCGCAGTGGCGAATAGCCTGTATATTATGTATTCTGATTGTGGATATAACGGTAGCCCCTGAATTGTCTGGGGCCAGGACTGTACATGGCTTCCCAGGCTGAACTAGAGAGCTTTCATGAGGCGGACACAAGGGGCTTTTGTTTGGAAGACTTGGCCTGAAGAACTCCGTGGCCGAAGCACGGCCGGCGACTACGAGGTGCTTTTTGTGTGACTCGAAATCATCCAGGATAGTTGATGTACCATATGGCTACGTAACTCAGTTTTGATTTGTACAGGGACACAGGATAGAGTGACAGTTCTTTGTCCTTCTAGTCGCTTGATGAGAAGCCGACTATAGTCCGATGAAATTCACTATTTCAGTAGTGGCGACGGGTTGGAGATGTTTACACACCTTCCTCTAGCATAACAAATCTCGGATCAGTGGCTTAATTAGCGGATGAGTCATGCAGGCATTGAGGTTGAGACTGTGGAAAACAGCCAAAGCCTAATTCGTCCCGATAGCACCGCAGCTGCTGTTTGCTTAATCCGCAGAAGAAGATAACCACTGTGAGAGCTAGACAAAGTACCACCGACGGTCTAGCACTTCAAAATCTAAACCACACGTCTAGCAAAAATGGCCAGTTTCTTTGGTAGTGATGTGCCCCTCATTGAATCGATGTAGTCCCTCCAGTCCAGACCCTAATGAGGAGCAAGAGTGTTCAACCCCTCACAGGGGTTTCCTATGGAACTACAAACCTCTGGGAGGCTGGTCCCAAAAGGGACACACGCAGGGAAAAGACACAAACTTTAGGCTGCTGTAAAACATCTCTCTATTTGTCGCGACAATGGAATTTGGACTTCCATTATAGCGCCCTAAACCTTCGCGCGAGAGGGACGGATATAGATACGCTAGCTCATTGATGGGTTTGGAGTTCTATTGAATGCGAGTTGGAAGGTTATCATGCAATGGTAAAACGATTGTAACCTAAGAACCAATAGTGATATCTTTCTATATGAACCTTTGCTTTACAAAAGTTTTCTTCAACAGTCGTCTCAACAGTGACTTGGTGATCCTGGATATTCAGATGGGTGTTTCACTGACATGTTTCAAACAAGCTTTTTACCACTCTGGGGCGAGATGGCCCAAGTGGTTAGAGTGAGAATTTACTGACGAAAGGTCCGTGGTTCCAATCTGACCTTCGCCTCTCGAGTTCCCCTGTCTAGGCTTGGGCGATCTGGCAGTAACCCACCCTTCATGCTTCCTTCGTGCTTCCCTTACCACTCTGAATGCAAACGTGACATAAATTAGGGGCCAAAAAGAACTCCCAGCTACCAAACTGATGGCTAGTTAAACAAATGTACCAATGAAGCGACCCTTTCTGCATCGACCAACCCTGTAACCTACCCGTACTCTTGCCGCCCACAGGAGTTATGTCTGAATGAATGCAGCTTAGTACTCACCGGATGACCCAGTCTTTAATTCTTCAATGTCATCCATTGTCATGAACCTCTCAGTACGCTTAATCCGCAGTCGATCGTTATTTTTCAGTAGAGCTGTCTGCGCCCATCCCTACATTCCTCATCAAGAAGGGTTCCTTTAAATGGACAATGTCGGTGCACCCCAACTAACTGTTCACTGCGCACAGTTTCTAATCAGAAAGCACATGCTAATATCAGTATTTTCAACAATTTGGTCTGCAGAGTGCTGTTTCAGCACACCAATGAAGGCAGTGATAGAACTCACATGAAGTTCTATGCTGAAATCGCTTCAAGCACCCACCCTTCATGCTTCCTTCGTGCTTCCCTTACCACTCTGAATGCAAACGTGACATAAATTAGGGGCCAAAAAGAACTCCCAGCTACCAAACTGATGGCTAGTTAAACAAATGTACCAATGAAGCGACCCTTTCTGCATCGACCAACCCTGTAACCTACCCGTACTCTTGCCGCCCACAGGAGTTATGTCTGAATGAATGCAGCTTAGTACTCACCGGATGACCCAGTCTTTAATTCTTCAATGTCATCCATTGTCATGAACCTCTCAGTACGCTTAATCCGCAGTCGATCGTTATTTTTCAGTAGAGCTGTCTGCGCCCATCCCTACATTCCTCATCAAGAAGGGTTCCTTTAAATGGACAATGTCGGTGCACCCCAACTAACTGTTCACTGCGCACAGTTTCTAATCAGAAAGCACATGCTAATATCAGTATTTTCAACAATTTGGTCTGCAGAGTGCTGTTTCAGCACACCAATGAAGGCAGTGATAGAACTCACATGAAGTTCTATGCTGAAATCGCTTCAAGCTTCTCAAAACAAGGACAAGGGTGGCGAACAGAGCTCGTTCTCTCTGACAGTTCCAAACAAATATGTGTGATACTAGTCAGAAACCACAGCTATGATAAGGTACATTCATGGGTATAGACTGACTATGCCGTGGAACTGTAATAGCTATATGGCCGAAATAAATTCAAGGGCCACACAAAGTGACGGGATTATGTAACCGGATTCCAGCGGCCTGTGGGATTGGTAGCATTCTGAATCAGTTGGCAGATATCCGGCAGAGAAGCTGGAGGGTGCGTTCAAGCTCTGTCGCCTGGGTCGTTTCAGCAAGATCTGATGCGCTTTTATGTGTGGGCTTGCCTGCCCGGAATCAAGGTTGGTAATCTGTCGCTGTCAATCTTCCAGTTTGATGTGGAAGGTGGAATGGTCGATGAGAAGGCATATCTATCATGGAGTGATCATTAGAACCTTTGGCATTACTTGGAAGGCTGAAGGTTAGATTGAGTGGGGGGTGAAAAAAGATGATAGAATACTGGGGATCACATTATGTTAGAATTTTACACACAAATCACAAGTAGTTACAAACAATTGTGGTCAGAACATTAGGTTCAATGGTAAGGTGAGAAAGAACGCAAAAGTACGAACATCGAATGGAGAAGCGACCAATCAAAGCGGGGGAGGAAACTGCTTAAAATAGAAGGCATCGGGATGACCAATCGACTTAAGAGAACGCAAACCACAACGCAACAAGGATCACGAACGGACCGAAAAAATCAGGAAAATCGATGCCACCCAACTAGCCAATCGGGTTAAGAGATAACAAGAGTCCTTCGAATGCTATATAAGCCAGGCAGGCAAGCAGGAAGTACCCACCCAAATGCGTACTGATGATGTCTCCTTGTATGGTGACGAAACGCTTGCAAGTCAATTGCCAGGCCCGGCAAACATATCAACATCCACCTATTCGACAAACAACAAGGTGAGAAAGAAACACGTCAGCTTGTTTAAGATACATTTTGTCACTAACCTAGGTACAGTGTTGATCGGCTTATTCAAGTGGCCTCCTCGTAAAGCACTCAATCTCCCTTGGCAGAAACAACTCAGCACTACCGGTTCCACAGTTCGGTATTTCCAGACAAGAGCGCTGTTCCCTAAGGCCTTGCAACGCCGGTTTGGAAGGGTTGCAAACCTGGCATCAATCGTTTTGCTTTTCACTGTTTTAGCTATGACAGTTGCCAAGTCCCACCGGAGCCCAACCTGTGTCCATCGAATCGTCTGCGTTACAAATGTGTATCCACTCGAATTTTTCGCAGTTGACAAGAGCTTCTTACCCAAAGGTCACTAAGCTTTATCAGGTGTTTATATTACCATAGCAACCAATATTTTCGCTTCCAGGTTTTTCAGCTAACAAAACAGCACTCACGCATGGGACAAAAACATGTGGGATTCCACACTCCCCTTTTATTTTGTCTGGTTTTTGTAAATGCCCAAAACAAAAATCCACTCCCTATGACACGGGGATGCATAAAATTGCTTATTTCCAAGTCTGAAGTTTGTACCCCACTATTCAGCCGTTTGGTGCTTTTCAGGACTCATTAGCAATGCTTGTTGTACAATATGATGGGACCAAGTGGTTTTGAGCGCGAATTTAATGACCGAAAGGTTCGTGATTCGAACCCGACCTCTGCCTCTCGACTTCTCTTGTCTAGGCTTGGGCGACCTGACAGTATCCCAGCCCTCGTGCCTCATTCGTGTGGCATGGCAGCTAGGCACCGAAAGGGTGCTACAGCTGTACAAAAACCGATTCTGTAACCCTCTGGATGGCAGGTGGCTGAAGAGTACCAGCTTACCCTCTCTTGTTCACGTCCTTTTGTGAGTCCTCTTAGTTGAACGCTTCCGTGAATCCTAGGCTGTTTTCGTTTCAATGAGGGCTACTCATACACTAATGCCCTAAGACGTGGACCGCCACAAGTAAGTTTGATGTGTGGCCTATCCTGGTATAAAGTCCACCGCGTTCTAGTTGACTGAGAGTCCCCTATGAACTTCCCAGCGTGTCAGTTTGTCAACTTAGCCTGAGGGTGATCCGGTCAGATCAGAGCAAATATATGATCCAATTCTCATACTTTGTACAGGCTATATGACTACGTTTTCTGTTACCTCCCGCTTGAGGGATCAGGATGGAAGCCCCAGGTAATGCAACTTCTGAAATAGGTGTTGGGTTTCACGAACCCCAATGTCACTCCTCGAATTCGCAGTGGCATGTTCAAAGACTTGCCTCATCCATTTGCATCTTATGGGCGCGAAGCAAACACCGTAGGATTTTCTAGTACTGTTTGCGCCTTCTGCCCTTACACAAAGGTAAGAACATTGTCTAATTTGACAAGGCCTACCGATGTTCCCCTGAGGGCTACATCAATGAAGGAACTAAACGAAAATGGAGAGAAAATTGACGTCCTTGTCGGACACCACTGCTTGTTGGTCTGCTCTGAGTGATCTCATCATCCTTTCTCACGCGCCCACGAGCACGCGAATACGTACACGAACTTCTTGGGCACATGCTGTTACGCAAGCGTGTTAGAAACAACTAGCCGGTCGACAGAAGTGAATTCACTTTTGAAGTCGAGGAAGTCGATGGTGGAAGCAGATAGCCTATCTGACTGGACTCACGGAGAAAATATTTGGTTTAACGACTGGAGATATCTCCAGGTATTTCTTGCCTGATTCAAACAAGATAACACTGCTTTGTCTCAAAATCAAAACTCTCAACACATGATTGCTTATAAAAACATCGATCCCCCAAAACCCGCTACTTGGATCTGGTCAGCCGATCGTAGATTGGAGATAGTTCAGGTGTTGGTAGTTGCGGCGTTTTTAGACCACATTCTCACATGAAACTTGCTTAAACACTCGTCCTCCTTTGGTGCGGATTCACCAGAATGATTGCGCGAGGGGACAATTGTTCAAACGAGAGTCACGTGAGTACGTGGTATACAAAATCCCACAACCACCAACACCTGAAACAAAATGTGTCCAGCAGGTTTCAAGCGTCTTTGGCGGTACCTAACTGGCGGGCCAATCGATCGACACAACCAAGGTATGTTAGTGGATCGCTGTTAGATGATGGGTCGGGCACATTAATCACATCGATCAAACGTTCGCCCGTCCAGACGTGAAAACTGAGCTGCGTCTAACGTGCGCTGGTAGAGTGGTGGTAACATGCTCGCCTCGCATGGCAGATGCGCGGAGTTCAAAACTTGGCACGGCCATCAGGTTGGTACTGCTGATGAACTCTAAAAAGAGCGAAATTCGAGTTCACTTATTCCCCTCTTGGAGGATATTTGTCTCATTGTATAAACCCTGTCTCATCAGTGCACAGGGATGCTGAATGATCCTGAGCTGTGAACCGCAGCTGGACTCCAGCCCACAGTGGCTTAGATTTCAGCCGGAATTGACTGACAAAAGATGAACTAAGCATGCTAGTCTTTCCAAAAAAAACGCAGAAGTGTCTGAAGGTATTCGTATCCTTACGGCTACTCGCAAATACCCGTAGGCCGTTCAACTGCCGGTCCACACATTAACGTGCTTTGAAATTATTTCTTTCACTATGTTTCTTTCTTGATTCATTCAGTAAATGACTCCCCTGACCTTATTTGGCCAGACAATGTGTATTTCGAGTTTCCGGTGCCAGGGTCATTACAAAACACGGCCGTTATATGCCTCAGTCAGATTAAAACCCGGCCACTGCGCATCTGCACAACTGTACCCAAAACTGTCGACCGAAACGTTGTTCGGATGGGGCAGACAACTCTTCCGAGGACCTTGTTGGATAGCAACTCGCTATTGGCAGACGGAATAGGTCATCTCACCTGATCACGCTGCGTAATCAATTGTGTCCCAATGTCGTTGAGAGGTACGGTTAAGCGGCACGATAAAGGAGACCACAGTAAATTTTCATGAAGAAAACTACTCAAAGGGTTGCTGAAAACTCTTGGACAGCTCACGACCGGTTTCACCCCTCTTCAGGCTCATCAGGTAGGCGCAGTCCCCGAGTTTCCGTCAACCTTATGATCTACTTGAACCCAAATTGGACTGTTTTCGAGAAATACACTCATCTGCAAATCAATTTGGTTTTCACGGGAGACTCAATTGAATCTCTCGTTTATGATGTTCTCCAGCTGAATGTGCTGCA